>NW_027403842.1:0-2662 GCF_003265705.2 Callorhinus ursinus
AGCAACCTCTTCGACCTCAGCCACAGCAACTTCTTCCTAGAAACATCGCCAAAGGCACGGGAAGCCAGGGCAAAAATGAACTATTGGGATTTCATCAAGATAAAAAGCTTTTGCACAGCAAAAGAAACAGTCCACAAAACCAAAAGACAACCGACAGAATGGGAGAAAATATTTGCAAATGACATATCAGATAAAGGGCTAGTATCCAAAATCTATAAAGAACTTATCAAACTCAACACCCAAAGAACAAATAATCCAATCAAGAAACGGGCAGAAGACATGAACAGACATTTTTCCAAAGAAGACATCCAAATGGCCAACAGGCACATGAAAAAGTGCTCAACATCGCTCGGCATCACGGAAATCCACATCAAAACCTCAATGAGATACCACCTCACGCCAGTCAGAATGGCTAAAATTAACAAGTCAGGGAACGACAGATGTTGGCGGGGATGTGGAGAAAGGGGAACCCTCCTACGCTGTTGGTGGGAATGCAAGCTGGTGCAACCCCTCTGGAAAACAGTATGGAGGTTCCTCAAACAGTTGAAATTAGAGCTACCATTCGATCCAGCAATTGCACTACTGGGTATTTACCCCAAAGATACAAATGTAGGGACCCGAAGGGGTACGTGCACCCCAATGTTTATAGTAGCAATGTCCACAATAGCCAAACTGTGGAAAGAGCCAAGATGTCCATCGACAGATGAATGGATAAAGAAGATGTGGTATATATATATACACAATGGAGTATTATGCAGCCATCAAAAGGAATGAGATCTTGCCATTTGCAACGACATGGATGGAACTGGAGGGTGTTATGCTGAGTGAAATAAGTCAATCAGAGAAAGACATGTATCACATGACCTCACTGATACGAGGAATTCTTAATCTCAGGAACAAACTGAGGGTTGCTGGAGTGGTCGGGGGTGGGAGGGATGGGGTGGCTGGGTGATAGACATTGGGGAGGGTATGTGCTACAGTGAGCGCTGTGAATTGTGTAAGACTGTTGAATCACAGATCTGTACTTCTGAAACAAATAACGCCACATATTTTAAGAAAAAAGAAAAAGAAGAAGATAGCAGGAGAGGAAGAATGAAGGGGAGTAAGTCAGAGGGGGGGACGAACCAGGAGAGATGATGGACTCTGAAAAACAAACTGAGGTTTCTAGAGGGGAGGAGGGTAGAGGGATTGGTTAGCCTGGTGATGGGTATTAAAGAGGGCACATTCTTCATGGAGCACTGGGTGTTATGAACAAACAATGAATCATGGAACACTACACCAAAACAAATGATGTAATATATGTTGATTAACATAACAATAAAAAATTAAAAAAAAAAAGAAGTTGCTGCGGCTGAGGTCGAAGAGGTTGCTGCCTGTGTTCTCCTTTAGGATTTTGATGGACTCCTGTCTCACGTTTAGGTCTTTCAACTATTTGGAGTCTATTTTTGTGTGTGGTGTAAGGAAATAGTCCAGTTTCATTCTTCTGCATGTGGCTGTCCAATTTTCCCAACACCATTTGTTGAAGAGACTGTCTCTTTTCCACTGGACATTCTTCCCTGCTTTGTCAAAGATTACTTGACCATAGAATTGAGGGTCCATTTCTGGGCTCTCTGTTCTGTTCCATTGATCTATGTGTCTGTTTTTGTGCCAGTACCATACTGTCTTGATGATGACAGCTTTGTAATAGAGCTGGAAGTCCAGAATTGTGATGCTGCCAGCTTTGCTTTTCTTTTTCAACATTCCTCTGGCTATTCAGGGTCTTTTCTGGTTCCATGCAAATTTTAGGATTATTTGTTCCATTTCTTTGAAAAGAGTGGATGGTATTTTGATGGGAATTGCATTGAATGTGTAGATTGCTCTAGGTAGCATTGACATCTTCACGATATTTGTTCTTCCAATCCATGAGCATGGAACGTTTTTCCATTTCTTTGTGTCTTCCTCAATTTCTTTCATGAGTATTTTATAGTTTTCTGAGTACAGATCCTTTGCCTCTTTGGTTAGGTTTATTCCTAGGTGTCTTATGGTTTTGGGTGCAATTGTGAATGGGATCGACTCCTTAATTTGTCTCTCTTCTGTCTTATTGTTGGTGTATAGGAATGCCACTGATTTCTGTGCATTGATTTTATATCCTGCCATTTTACTGAATTCCTGTATGAGTTCTAGCAGTTTTGGGTGGAGTCTTTTGGGTTTTCCACATACAGTATCATATCATCTGCAAACAGTGAGAGTTTGACTTCTTCTTTGCCGACTTGGATGCCTTTGATTTCTTTTTGTTGTCTGATTGCTGTGGCTAGGACTTCTAATACTATGTTGAATAGCAGTGGTGAGAGTGGACATCCCTGCCACATTCCTGACCTCAGGGGGAAAGCTCTCAGTTTTCCCCATTGAGAATGATATTCGCTGTAGGTTTTTCATAGATGGCTTTTATGATATTGAGGTATGTACCCTCTATCCCTGTACTCTGAAGAGTTTTGATCAAGAAAGGATGCTGTACTTTGTCAAATGCTTTTTCTGCATCTGTTGAGAGGATCATTTGATTCTTGTTCTTTCTTTTGTTAATGTATTGTATCACGTTGATTGATTTGCGGATGTTGAACCAGCCTTGCAGCCCAGGAATAAATCCCACTTGGTCATGGTGAATAATCCTTTTAATGTACTGTTG
>NW_027403843.1:0-1193 GCF_003265705.2 Callorhinus ursinus
TGAAAAATCTTGAATCAAATGAAAATGTAAACACAGCCTATCAGAACTAATGGGATGTTGAAAAAGCAGCTCTAAAAGGGAAGTTTATAGCAATAAATGCCTGCATTAAAAAAATAAAGGACCTTAAGTAAATAATCTCATTTTATGATTCAAGGAGCTAGAAAAAGAAAAACAAACTAAGTCCAAAGCAGCAGAGGGAAAGAAATAACAAATATCGGAGCATACGGAAATGATATATAGACCAGAAAGCCAATAGAAAATATTAACAGGGGCGCCTGCGTGGCTCAGTCATTAAGCATCTGCGTTTGGCTCAGGTCATCCCAGGGTCCTGGGATCGAGCCCCCATTGGGCTCCCTGCTCTGCAGGAAGCCTGCTTCTCCCTCTCCCACTCCCCCTGCTTGTGTTCCCTCTCTCACTGTGTCTCTCTCTGTCAAATAAATGAATAAAATCTTTTAAAAAAAGAGAAAATATTAACAAAGCTAGGAGCCAAGTTTTTGAAAAGCTCAGCAAAATTGACAGTTAGTTAGACCAAAGAAAAAGGGTGAGGGAGAAGATACAAATATATAAAAGCAGCAGCAGGATGCCTGTGTGGCTCGGTTAATTCTGAGTTAAGTCTGTTAAGTTAGTTAGGTCTGACTTTTGGATTCCATTGATCCATGATCTCAGGGTCCTGAGATGGAGCCCCACATCCAGCTCCATGCTCAGCATGGAGTCTGCTTCTTTCTCTCCCTCTGCTCCTCCCCCTGCTCTCTCTCTCTCTCTCTCTCTCATAAATTAAATAAATAACTAATCTTTAAAAATTATTCAGGATTTTTTGTTAAATCAGCCGCAAAAATGATGCCTTACAACAGATACCAAAGAAATACAAAGAATCATAGGAGACCATTGTGAAAAATTTCACTCCAACAAATTGGACACCCCAAAAACAGTGATAAGTACCTAGAAATGTATAACCCACCAAGACAAAATCAGGTAGAAATACAAATTTTTAACAAATGAATAATAAGACGATTAAATCAGTAATCAAAAATCTCACAGCAAAGAAAAGCCCAGGACCAGAAAGCTTCACAGGTGAAGCTTCTCAGCTTCATTTAAAGAAGAATTAATGATAATCCTTCTCAAACCTTTCCAGAAACTTACAGAGGAAGGCATATTCTCCACCTCATTTTAAAAAGCCAGCATTATCCTGATAC
>NW_027403843.1:1293-2662 GCF_003265705.2 Callorhinus ursinus
GCTCCCTGCTCAGTGGGGAGTCTGCTTCTCCCTCTCCCTCCACTTCTTCCCCTGCTTGTACTCTGTCTCTGTCTCTCTATCTCTCGCAAATGAATAAATAAAATCTTAAAAAAAAACCCATAAACCAATATCCCTGATGAACATAGACACAACATTTTTCAAAAAATATTGGCAAACTGAATTAAATATATTGAAGAGAATATACACCATGATGAACTGGTACTTATCCCTGGGATGCAAGGATGGTTCAACCAAAGCAAATCAATAAATGTGATATATTCCATTGATATAATGAAATATAACAATCATATGATCATCTCAAAACATGCAGAAAATGTTTTGACAAAACAACATCCTTTCATGAGTTAAAAAAAAAAAAACAACCTTCAACAAACTGGGTATAGGAGGAACATACCTCAACCTAAAAGAAGACCATATATGACAAACCGACAAAAACACTGTATTCAAATAGTTCATAGTTAGAAAACTTTTACTCTGAGATCAGTAGCAAGACAAGGGTGTCCACTCTCATAACTCCTATCCAATGTAATACTGCAGGTCCTAGCTAGAGTAATCTGGCAAGATAAATAAATAAAAGGCATCCAAATCAGAAAGAGAAAGATGAAAGAAAGAAAGAAAGAAAGAAGAAAAGAAAAGAAGGAAGGAAGGAAGAAGAAAGAAAAAGAAAGAAAGAAAGAAAGAAAGAAAAAAAGATTAGTGTCTTTATTTATAGATGATATGAACTAAATATAGAAAATCCTGCCGACTCAACCCTTAAGAACACATTCACCTTGATGAGCACAGAGTCATGTGTAGAGTTGTTGAATCACTATATTATACCGTACTATATTGTTCTGCATGTTGACTTTGTGTCCTGCACCAAAAAACTTTACTAAATTGAAAATTACACTTTTGGTAGACCTTTTGCCAAAATGACCCCTATTCCACTTGTCTGTATCCATGCACTTGACCATGTGATTGTGAAGCTGCTCCCGTGGAGAGGTGGAGTCTATTTCTCCAGCTTTGAATCTGTATTGAACTTAGCATTTTATTTGACTTGACTAATAGTGTATGAAAGCGATAGCGTACTTCAAGGGGCCTTCGTGTGTTTCTGATGCTCTCTTGTAGCCCTGCCTCTGCCATGTATATAAGTTCAGACTAGCCTACAGTAGGAGGAGACAACATGTGGAACAGAGCCCAGTTGCTCTAACAACAGCCAAACTAGACCAGCCTACCCTCAGCAAGACCCCAAATGTGAGAACACATCCAGGATTAGCAGAGCACTTCCAGCTGACCCACAACTGACCACAGCCTCATGAGGAGATCAGCAGAGACCAGAAGACTTCCCCATTATAGACTCCCATGCGAT
>NW_027403844.1:0-807 GCF_003265705.2 Callorhinus ursinus
CTTTGGGGAATGCAAGCAGGGATCAGGGCATCTGACGGAAACGTACTCCTTGATGTGCTGGTGGGAGCCATGCCGATGGTGTCCTTTGGGTTCCAAAATGCTGGCTGGTCGACTGGGCAGGACGTGGCAGCATGGGACTTATCAATGCCTGGGATGGCCCACCCTGGATGGCCAAATCTCAATCATTCCTTCAGCTTCCTGTGGTAGCTGTATCTTCAGTGGTTCAGACCTTTGGTGGAAGAGGTCGTCAGGAGGACATCAGGACCACTTGAGCCAAGTGCTTGCCCTGGGCCGGTGGACGTGCCCCACCTCCTCTCATCTGGATGCAATGTCCCTTTTCCTCTCCCAGTAAGTTTTCTCCAGGATTACAGCTCTGATATCGAATCATGCTGTTGAGACTCTGGGGATTCTCTGTAAGACGGGACCCAGTGAAGGCCCCTCCACAATCGCTTCAGATCCCGGAATGTGGGTGTGGAACTCGAGTCACCTTTGGTGACCCAAGAAGGGCCTCCTAATGAAGTTCTCTTGTATTGCAATACATTGTTTTCTATCTTTCTTTTCTTTTTTTATACTTATTTTTTTTAATTATTGGAACTTTTTTCATTTTTCATTTCAGAGTTTACATTTATCCCCTTCATTTTTATATTTATTTTTTAGGTTTTTTTAAAATTTTGATTCTGTAAGAGTTCTGGTATTTTCAAACTTCCCCTCACCAAATGGGACAGGTTACCCACTTAATTTGTTGTCTAAATGCCCTCTACACGTGGGGAACCATTTTTCCATTGACAACCGGGCAGCTCCAAGGCA
>NW_027403844.1:907-2661 GCF_003265705.2 Callorhinus ursinus
CGTGCAGTGTTCCAGGCAAGTGGAGATGCTACCAGATCGTGGTGCAAAGGAAGCAATGATATCAATAGTCTGATACAGATTCAGGCCTCCCTAGGTTTCCCGGAAATAGTCTGTGCTCTGTTGGAGTCCATCATTTTGGGTTTCCACTGGCTCCATCTGGTGTTCCTTGCTCTTGACTGCACTGGTCAAGGTGTGTCAAGAGAACCTTGAGATCTCTAAGGAGAGCACTACTTAATGACCTGGGAGAAGGAGATGACGGTTCCTGTAACATTAGAAGATGAAGAAAATCATAAAAATTCAAAACAAAATAGAAACCGGAGGGCCAAGTTGCATCTCCTTCAAAGCTCAGGTTTTTCTGTTGTGTTGGGAGGGTGGTGGTGGTGCTGTGTGTTTGCTTCCAACGTAACCAACCTTCCTTCATGGTAAAAGTCCCTTGGGTGTTTGAAAGGAAGATCCAGGGGAAAGGGCGACCAGTCAAGCGTTTTGATAGTCTCCCAGTGCCAGCCAGGTAGGAGACTGGCCAAGCAAACGACTAAGCAAGCAAACAAACTACCAGCGAATTCAACAAAATGGCACACACAGACCCAATTTCCCTTCCTGTATCCTTTTGACCACAGAGATCTGAACGTCCATCAGGTGTACTACAAGGGAGACAAGTGGAACCCAGTAGAAAGAGGTGGTGAAGGGACTCATTCTCCGAGGACTTGAAGGCAGTCCATTAGCAATCGCTAATTGTAGGGGTAAGTGTGTGTGTGTCTGAGGATGTACTGGTGTGCACTTGTGTTTGTGTGACATTGAAATCAGTGGCTTTAGGTCAAGGAAACAGCGTCTACAGAAAGAGAGGGAACGCATCTACTGGAAGCCCCAATGTTGAAACCTTGACTAGGTGGTTGGTGTCTCTCCAATGTCTGTTTCTGGCTGGCCTTGTCCAAGTGGTGACTTGGAGCATGAGGAGAGGTGTGGGCAGAGGGCCTCCACAGAGGGTGCCCTACACCTTTTTCTGGGGGAAACATCCTCAACACAGTGCCTCTCAGGAAAGCATAAATCCCCCAAGGTGCTCCAAGTGCCAAGTCCTGTTGGGAGCTGCAATGGTAATTGACCATGGGTGTGGCTCTGTGTTGCTTTTACGGACTTCGCTGCCCCTACAGTGCAGGTGGTCGCCAGGCAGTGCCTGAGGTTGACTCTCACCAAGACCAGGAGCAGCCCTCAAGGCCCAAGAAGATGTCTTGCAGACATGTGTGTCCTGTTCTTGATCCCTCATTCCCAGGCCAAGGGGATCGGAGGGCGAATGGATCCCTTTGAGGGATCCCAGGGGAGGCACAGTTGTGTGAGGATGTCCTTGCAGATCATAGCCCCTGGGGCCTTGGCCTCCAAGGCCATGAACAACAGCCTGCTAGCTGATGGACTCCTGCCAGCTTCCACGTGGACACCTCTGACAGGCGATTTCCCAGAGTGGTGGCTCCGTGTTGCACACATGCCAGGGCCCTGAAAGCTCACCGATATGGATGGAACAGGCCACCTGTTGACAGGACAGGCTCCAGGGCTCAAGTGCAAACTTGAGACTCCTCTGGCCTGGCTGGCCTTGGACCCCAATGTGGCTGCAGCTCTGTTCTTCCCTCCATGTCCTATGTGCAGAAGTGCCAACCCCACAGCTCCAGAGACCTCCCAGACACATTCCGATCAGACCGCAGTATTCCCACCAGTGCAAGTGAGCAGTCCTTCAACGTGGCTTCTCTAGACAGAACAAAAGCCCC
>NW_027403845.1:0-2661 GCF_003265705.2 Callorhinus ursinus
ATCTAACATCTATGGCAAAGCTTTTTCCACAGAAACTCTTTTGTCTAATGAAGAGCAATTAAAAATGAGGTGATTAGGGCTGTATTATTCTGTGAATAATAGTTTTAAACCGCCCCCGTCATAGGATATGGTGTTTTATTGTACAAGGAGTCCTCAGAAGCCTGCACTGAAAGAATCAAGTCTCAGAGCATGTCCATGTTCCATTGATACGTTCCTTACAGTTTGCCCAGTTAGGAAGGTAAGTGGAGAGAAATACGACAGATGGGGAAAGTAGTGAACCATTCATTAGGTAGCCTTCCACCTTTCTCATGAAAGCCTTGGATCAGTGTCATTTTGGAAGAAGAGGGGGAGTCCTGGAGCTGTGCAGCAGATGGGGGAGTTCCAGGTCTGGGTAAAGCTGACAGGGGTCTCAGAAGAGAGCTGAGTGCATTGAGCAGGGTGGTGTGGGCAGGGTGAGCTCCAGGGGTGGCTGTGTCTCTCCCGGCTGAGAGTTGTGACAGGTAAGGGCCGTGAGGAGGTTCCTGGCTGAGGAAGGGTGAGGTCCAGGTGGAGAGCTGGCCGAGCACCTTCTTCTGTGCCACCAGCCTCACCCAACATACACGACGTCGTCGTCTGTCCCTGTCACGCCAGTTCAGACGTCTCAGAGTTGCCAGGCCAAGACGTTTGTTTGAGCTTCTTTCTTTGTGTGTGTGAAGTTTCAAAACTTTGATTATGGAAATGACGGGTCATCGGAACATCTGTTACTCTTTTATTTCCTGCTCTACTTTCAATCACCAGAGAGAATCATACCTGCTAGTGGAAGGTGCTATCTGTGTGTTTTTATGTCCCGATTTATTTAAACAGTGGGAAAATAATCTTCCGAAATATTATGAGAACCCTTAGTGAGTGTTCATGTTTTCCTCTTCCATGAGCCACATTCCGATATTAGAAATTATGTTTTAAAGTAAAAGACAGCCTCAGAGCTGTGACAGGGTGCCGTGCCCTTTGTGAGAGGGACACATGGAGGAGTGTAGGTCCTTTAGGAGCTCGGGGAGTGGTACGTCGTGCTCCCAAAGGAAATTGAGCCCCCTGTTAGCCTTCCCTGAGGGGGCTGCGTACCTGGTGGCCCATCCTGGGCTCTGGAAGCTTGACCCGATGAGTCCCTTGAAACTTGAGCTGGGGAATTTATGAAGAAAACGGAAGGAATCCTGGAGGGTGCCTGCATCCTTTGTACTCGGACAACTCCATGTAGCAAAGGAACTCATCACCAATGAGGCGTGCCGGGATCACTGAGGGAAAGGGCTTTGCTTCGTGGGATGAAGTAGGGTCTTCATTCTTATCTGGACCAGAGACATGTTGTGTGGCCATGCAGATCCAGACCCTTAGGTGACCATGTTATTATTATTATTATTTTAAGAAATCAATGTAGACATTGACTTCGAGATACAAATATTGAAAGCAAAAACACAAGGTCAAATATATATATGATTGAACTCGTGGCCTCTCTCATTAGTATGGGTAATGTAGGCCTGCCCGTATGAGAAAGACCAAGGAATTATATTTCGATTAGAAGTGTGCTGAGCACATGTAGTGTTTTATTCTGTCATTTGCCTTATTTCGCGGGAGGGAAAATGGAGTGGTGACTGGAGCTTGGTTTCTGATTTTAAGGAATGGGAGACAAGTGAATTGTAAGAGCAGTGTTGATGCTGACATGGTGCTCAATGCCCAGTGAGCGAAGGTTTGAAGCTCGGACTTGGAAGCCTTGGTGTTCAGCGAGGATGTTGTCCAAGTTTCCAGCACATCGAGTCACTTGGCTGGTGTGCCTAATCGGGCTAGTTTCTGCCTTTCTAAGGGCAGTTTGAAAGTGGCTTGAAACCCTAGGTTATTTGTGGAGTGGTCTGTTTGGGACAGCTGTGTGGGCTATTGTAGACACCACCCAGGGAATTCCAGAGCTAATGGTGAGCACATTTGTGAGGCTGGAGTTTTCTTCTCAGTGAGAAGCATTGAGCTGGAGTGGAAAGAAGTCGCTGGGTCTTATGACTCACTGTGTGAGCAGGTCTGAGCGTGGCAGGGTAGTCGGATCAGATAGCTGGGAGGTTGTGATGCCGTGGTGGTGGACCGTCGCTCATGATGGGCAGGCCAGCTTGCTATGGGGACAGGGACTGGGTTCTACTCCCTGGCCAGGCCTCCTGCTGCAGATGTGATAAGACAGTTGTTTCCTGTTTGGTTCTCGAGCCCTTGGCTAAGCAAGGTGGTTGGTGGGAAGCAGCTCACAGGCAGGATTATCGATTCTTGCCCAGTGTGCCCCCTGCTTCCTCAGAGGAGGCACAGCAGATGTCCTCTGCCTGGTGTCTGTGAATTCAGCCAGCAGAAGCAGTTCTTCCAGAGCCCCACCCCTGAGAAATCCTCTCCACATTCCTGTGCTGTGTGCAAGAGGTCACTTTTCATTTGGAACTGAAATCTCAGCTCCTGCCGTTAGGTTCTGAGGCCACACAGGACACAAGTATCCTTGCAGTTCTGCTTCTGCGTGGGGCCTGATGTGCAAGACTGAGGCCGAGCCCAGTCGGTCTGTTGATGCCGCTGCAGGTTCCTTCCTGGAAAATGTGCAGCAAAGCCTGGTTTGTGATGATATCGCAGGAAAGAGGGCCAGGTGCACCACTCTGCCTGACCGCAGGAGTATTC
>NW_027403846.1:0-449 GCF_003265705.2 Callorhinus ursinus
TCACAGGCCGGGTGAGCACGGAGTGCGGCCGGAGACCGGGGACACGGGAGTGACTGCTTTTCTCTGGGGGCGCACTGTGGAGCGGGGCCCCGAGTTCTCAGCTCCTCCGGGTGGAGATTGGGAGGCCACCATTTTCACCCTGGTCCTCCAAAGCTGTACCGAGAGCTTGCAGGGAACAAAAGCTCCTGAGATCAAACCCGACCAGCTTGCTTAGCCCGGACCGACAAGGGCGGGGCAATTCTGCCTCCGGCAAAGACATTTGGGAACCACGGCAACAGGCCGCTCCCCCAGAAGATCAGCACGAACAGCCAGCAAGCCAAGACCAAGTTTACCGATCAAGGAGAACGGGAGAACTCCAGCGCTAGGGGAATACAGCACATAGAATTCATGGCTTTTTTTTTTTACCATGATTCATTAGTTGATCAAAGTTAATTTTTGTTAACTGTTTT
>NW_027403846.1:549-831 GCF_003265705.2 Callorhinus ursinus
AAGTTGTTCTCTCTTTAAAATTTTGAGATACAGTTTCTTCTAACAGACAAAAATATACCCTAAATCACTAGTGTATGGTTCTGTTCTAGTCTCCTGCCTGATCACATTCTCTCCCTTTTTTCTTTTCTTTTTTTTTTTTAAATCTTCTTTCTTTTTTCAAACAACTTCTTATCTTATCAAGTCCTTTTATAAAATCTTTTATAATTTTCATCTTTACAGTCATCTTCTATCCCTTCATTGTATCAACCCTTATTTTGTACATATATGTCTTTCTTCCTTTAA
>NW_027403846.1:931-2660 GCF_003265705.2 Callorhinus ursinus
TTTTTTGTATTATTCTGTTTTTGTTTTTATCTTTTTTCTTTTTTTTTCTCTTTCTTTTTTCTTTCTTTCCCTTTCTTTTCCCCTGGTTTCAGGTCTTTTCTGATTTGTATACAGTATATTTGCTGGGGACGTTGTAAACCTGTTAGCATTTTGTTCTCTCATTCATCTATTCTCCTCTGGACAAAATGACAAGACGAAAAAAATCACCTCAGCAAAAAGAACAAGAGGTAGTACCGTCAGCCAGGGACCTACTCAATACGGACATTAGTATGATGTCGGACCTAGAGTTCAGAATCATGACTTTAAAGATACTAGCTGGGCTTGAACAAAGCATGGAAGTTATTAGAGAAACCCTTCCTGGAGAAATAAAAGAACTAAAATCTAACCAAGTCGAAATCAAAAACGCTATTGATGAGGTGCAATCAAAAATGGGGGCACTAACTGCTAGGATAAATGAGGCAGAAGAGAGAAACAGCATTATAGAAGACCAAATGATGGAAAGTAAAGAGGCTGAGAAAAAGAGGGAGAAACAACTACAGGATCACGAGGGCAGAATTCGAGAGATAAGTGATTCGATAAGACGAAACAACATTAGAATAATTGGGATCCCAGAAGAAGAAGAAAGAGAGAGAGGGGCAGAAGGTATATTGGAGCAAATAATAGCAGAAAACTTCCCTAATGTGAGGAAGGAAACAGGAATCAAAATCCAGGAGGCACAGAGAACCCCTCTCAAAATTAATAAAAATAGGTCAACACCCCGACATCGAATAGTAAAACTTACGAGTCTCAGAGACAAAGAGAAAATCCTGAAAGCAGCTCGGGAGAAGAGATATGTAACCTACAATGGTAGAAACATTAGATTGGCAACAGACCTATCCACAGAGACCTGGCAGGCCAGAAAGGACTGGCAAGATATCTTCAGAGCACTAAACGAGAAAAATATGCAGCCAAGAATACTATATCCAGCTAGGCTGTCATTGAAAATAGAAGGAGAGATAAAAAGCTTCCAGAACAAACAAAAACTAAAGGAATTTGCAAATACGAAACCATCCCTCCAAGAAATATTGAAAGGGGTCCTCTAAGCAAAGAGAGAGCCTAAAAGCAGCAAAGATCAGAAAGGAACACAGACAACATACAGTAACAGTCACCTTACAGGCAATACAATGGCACTAAATTCATACCTTTCAATAGTTACCCTGAATGTAAATGGGCTCAATGCCCCAATCAAAAGACACAGGCTATCAGATTGGATTAAAAAAGAAGACCCATCCATATGCTGTCTGCAAGAGACTCATTTTAGACGCAAAGACACCCCCACATTGAAAGTGAGGGGGTGGAAAACCATTTACCATGCTAATGGACACCAAAAGAAAGCTGGGGTGGCAATCCTTATATCAGACAAATTAGTTTTTAAAACAAAGACTGTAATAAGAGATGAGGAAGGACACTATATCCTACTAAAAGGGTCTATCCAACAAGAAGATCTAACAATTGTAAATATCTATGCCCCGAACATGGGAGCAGCCAATTATATAAGGCAATTAATAACAAAAGCAAAGAAACACATTGACAACAATACAATAATAGTGGGGGACTTTAACACCCCCCTGACTGAAATGGACAGATCATCTAAGCAAAAGATCAACAAGGAAATAAAGACTTTAAATGACACACTGGACCAAATGGACTTCACAGACATATTCAGAACATTCCATCCCAAAGCAACGGA
>NW_027403847.1:0-870 GCF_003265705.2 Callorhinus ursinus
AGTGCTGCCTCCATAGGTTTTCCTTTGCCGGAGTCCTTCCCCAGGAGCCCCCGCATTTCTGACACATATTCCCTGCGTGCCTATCCTTCCGCCTTGGACTTGCATGAGTTTGGTCTCCGTCCCTATGGAACCCAGTGACTTGGAGCATGGTTTGGACCAGAGTTAGGTGAACACTTTCTCTGGCCTTGGGTTGTGAGCAATGCTTTTGCCCTTTGTGGTGTGTCTTCCAGCTTTCTGCATTTCCCTGGTTTCTGTGTGGGTCTCAGGAGGAACCAGCCCTGTCCTCTCTGGGGTCAGGCTGTGTTGTCCCAGCAGGACCAGGGGTCTCAACCTCAATTGTGCCCATAATTCCTAATGTGGCCTCTATGATTCCATCTGATGTGTAATCCATCAGGGACTTCAATATCAAATAAGGGAAATTTTATGACAAATAAACACAGAAGAAAACGAGTCCCCTTTGAAAATAGGGGGGGAGACCCAAAGGCCCCTATTGTGTGATTCCACTTACAGAAACATCATGAAAAGGTAAAGGAACAGAGAGAGAAAGCAGCTTAGGGGTCGCCGGGGTCTGGACTGGAGGAGAAATGGGCAGGGAGGGCTTCTGGTTCGGGGACTCCTTTGGGGAATGAGATATTGTGCAGCAATGTTCTGGGGTGTGGTGGCACAGCGTTGGGCATGTACTTAATGCTGAAGACGTGTTCAATTGAAAACAAGTAATTTTATTTAAAACAAATAATAAACAGTATATAGGACATGGAAGGATAAAATAACAGTTAATATGTACCAGAGAGAAAAAACACAGGGGGAGGAGATTAAACAATCTGGCGGGGTCTCGGGTTCCGGCGATGGAACTAAGGGTGATTGTACAAG
>NW_027403847.1:970-2660 GCF_003265705.2 Callorhinus ursinus
GGGGACTCCTTTGGGGAATGAGATATTGTGCAGCAATGTTCTGGGGTGTGGTGGCACAGCGTTGGGCATGTACTTAATGCTGAAGACGTGTTCAATTGAAAACAAGTAATTTTATTTAAAACAAATAATAAACAGTATATAAGACATGGAAGGATAAAATAACAGTTAATATGTACCAGAGAGAAAGAACACAGGGGGAGGAGATTAAACAATCTGGCAGGGTCTCGGGTTCCGGCGATGGAACTAAGGGTGATTGTACAAGGAGCTCTCCCTGCAGGGCTGTGGGCTCTGGATGTGGCTGTGGGAGCCCTGCAGGAGCAGGAGTAGGGGCAGGGCTCAGGATAGGGGCAGGGACAGGGGCAGGGACAGAGGTAAGAGCAGGAGTAGGGGCAGGGGCAAGGGGAGGGACAGGGTCAGCAGTAGTGGCAGGTGCAGGATCCAGGGCAGGATAAGGGACAGGATCTGGGTCAGGGGCAGGAATGGGACCCCTGGCAGGGGCAGGGGAAGGGGCAGCGGCTCTGGCAGGGGCAGGAGCAGGAACAGGGCAGGGGCAGGAACAAGAGCACAGGCAGGGGCAGGGGCTGTGGCAGGGGCAGGGCAGGATCCGGGTCCAAGGCAGGGGCAGGGGCTGGAGTGGGGGAAGGGGGAGGGGCAGGAACTGTAGCAGGGGCAGGGGCTGGGGCAGGACCAGGTGCCAGTTCTTCCTGGACAGCGCCAGGCTCTCCGTGGGCAGGTGCCGGGTCACCTGTCAGCTCCTGGTCTCCTCCTGAAGTCACTGCAGGCACCAGCCCTCCCTCCAGATCCAGCTCTAGCTCCTCAGGTGGTGGAGCAGCTGTGAGAGGAGAAAAGCTCCCCCCATGCTTACTCTCCATGGGCCTTTGCAAAGACAGAGCCCAGCCCAGGGCCTCCCAGAGAAGCCAAAGCCGGGAAGGAACCTTCATGGGGACATCTCTCTGACTGCAGTCCACCCACAGTGTGCTCTGTGCCCAGTCGTTGCTCCTGGCCCCACACCAGCCTCTGGGGGCTCTTCCCTGTTGGGCCAGCACCGACCTGTCCCCACACACCACAAACACCCAGCCCCAGCCTTCTCACCCTCAGCCTCGGCCTCCGTGGTCTCCAGCTCCTAGACCACTGTCCGGTGGCCGACCACCTGGGACAGCGGTCCGTGTGGTGTCGGAGGTCTTGCCCGGCAATCCCCAGCACCTGTTTCTTGGGATGCCTTTGGAGTCAACCCCTCTGTCAGGGAGGAGGGCATGTCTGCCAGCTGCCTCTCCATGTCCTCCGTGGCATTCTGCAAAGACAGGGACCGGTAGCCGGCCCCAAGGCATCACAGCTCTGCCCGGCCATCCGCTCTGTCCTCCTGCCCAGTCACCATGCTGCTCCCAGATCAGACACACACCTGTGCGTGCACAGCCCTGCATCCAGGATGCAGTGACTCATCCCTGCAGGGCTATCAGGATAATCCTTGGGCAGAAGGGGCAGCGCCCACACACCCCATCCCATACAGCCAGCCTTGACCTTGAACATGACCTGCCCACTGGGTATCTGACCCCTCATCAGCCTGCTCCTGCTTGGGGTGGCCCCACCCCCATGACCCCTCTTTACACACACACGCCCAGACTCACACACAAGAGCGCACACACACACACACACACACACACACACACACACACACACACACAGCCCTGCA
>NW_027403848.1:0-2660 GCF_003265705.2 Callorhinus ursinus
CATCCAGAAGGAAACCACACCATTTGGTACCCTGGAAAGGATTCAAAGCAGGAGAAATCTGCATGTCCATCCCAGCGAACCCTGACTTTCAAAGTATCCTGATCACTATACACTGAGACTGACACTCACCCTGACCCATGTACTCAACTCAACCCCCTGGAAAGTTTGCCATAGCGCAGGCAGATCGGGCCTGCCATGCCCCATGCCCTAAACTTAGTTTGATTGATAGGAGTCTGTAATCAGAGGTCTGGCTCCAAATTCCTGGGGATTGGGTTCACCAGAGCAATACCAGAGAACTTAGTCAGCCATTGACAGGGAAACCGAGCCATTTCTAACTCCCAAAATGCTTCAGACCAGGGGAAATCTGCATGCCCATCCCATTGATCCCCCACATTCACCGGCCCTCTGGTTCCAAATGCTGATTCTGACTCTCACCCTGACCCATGCCCTCAACTCAGCCACCCGAGAAGCTCGCCATAGCGCCAGCAGATCTGGCCAGCCATGCCTCTTGTGCCTAACACTAACCCTAGATAGGCTTCTGGAGGTTATGTTCCCAGAAGCCTGGCACCAATGCCGCCATGGATTAGGGATAACAAAGCAATATCAGAATTCAGCCTGCAACCCAGAAGGAAACTGCAGCATTCAGAAATCCAGAATGGATTCAGAGTAGGAGAATTTGGCAATGCATCCCAGTGAACCCCCACTTTCAGTGGCACCCTAGCCGAAAACCCTGAGCCTGACACTCACCGTGACCCACGCCCACAAATCAGACCCCTGAGAAGCTCTCCACAGCACAGGCAGTTCAGAGCTGCCATGCCCCTGTGCCCTAACCCTAACTGAGGGTTGGGTTCTGAGGAGTCTGTCCCAGAGGGCTGACTACTTTGCCCCTTGGACTGGGGAAACCTAACCAATACCAGGGGACACAGACGGAGTTGAGGTCATGGGTCACAGTGATTGTCAGGCTCAGTGTTTGCAGGAAGGCGGCAAATGAACCCATGCCATTTGGAACACCAGGAACGATTCAGAGCAGGAGAAATATGAAGGCCCCCCTGAGCCCATCCCAGCAAACCTGCACTTTCTTCAGTCCCCTGGCCGTCTATCCTGAGCCTGACACTCACTCTCACCCACGGCCACAAAGCAGCCCTCCAGCAAGCTCACCACAAAGTTGGCAGATTAGACCAGCCAACTTCTTGGGCCCTAACCCTAACTCTATGTTGGGTTCTTAAAGGACCACCCCCAGAGGCCTGTCTCCCAAGCCGCAGGGATGGGGATATGTGAGGAATACCAGAGGACTCATCCTTCAACAACGTGTGAAATCATGCATCTTGGAAATCCAGAAATGATTTAGAGCAAGAGAAACCTGGATGAAATCTTGAGCCATTCCCTGCTTAGATATAATTTAATACAGTACTGAATAGAAACCCAGAGCCTGATATCTCCCTAATTCTAGCCCTCATATCAGACCTCTGTGAAATCTGTACACCTCAACAGATCATATCTTCCACGCACTGGGCCCACTCCGTAACCCTAGCTCAAGACATGTGTGTAAACATGAACACACCTTTCTCCAAGATGACTTAGAACCGACCAACAAACACCCGAAAAAGTGCTCAACATCACTAGCCATCAGGGAAATACAATCAAAACCACAATGAGATACCACCTTACACCAGTTAAAATGGCTACAATTAACAAGTCAGTGAACAACAAATGTTGGCGAAGATGCATAGAAATGGGAACCCTCTTACACTGCAGTTGGGAATGCAATCTTGTACAGCCAGTCTGTAAAATGGTATCAAGTTTCTTCAAGAAGTTAAAAATAGAGCTATACTATGGCCCAGCAATTGCACTACTGGATATTTACCCAAAAAATACAGGTTTAGAAGAAAGTAGTGGCACCTGCTCCCCCAGTGTTCACAGCAGCAATATCCACTATAGCTGAAATATGGAAAGGGCCCAGATGTCCACGGAGAGATGAATGGATAAGAAGGTGTGGTGTATATCTATGATGGAATATTATTCAACCATCGGAAAGGATGAAAACCTACCATCACATCAACCTGGATGGAACTGGAGCGTATTATGCTGAGCAAAATAAGTCTATCCGAGAAAGACAATTGTCATATGGTTTCGCTCATATGGGAAGTACAAGAAAGAGCACAGAGGATCATGGGGGAAGAAAGGGGAAACTGAATGGGATGTCATCAGAGAGGGAGAAAAACCATGAGAGACTCCTAACTATAGAAAGAAACCGATGGTTGCGGGAAGGGAGGGGGATGGGGAGATGGGCTAACAGGGTGATGGCCATTAAGGAGAGTATGTGAAGGAATGAGCACTGGGTGTCATACACAACTGATATATTATTGAACACTACATCTGAAACTAATGATATACTATAAGTTAAACAAAGATAACTCAAAAAACAATCTAAAAATTTGGATGGAACCACATAATATACTGGATAGCTAAGGCAATCCTAAAAAATAAAAACAAAGCTGGAAGAGTCACAATTCCAGATTTCAAGAGATACTACAAGCTGTAGTCTTCCTAACAGTGTGGTCCTGGCACAAAAATAGACACTGTGACCATGGGAAAAGGACAGAAAGCTCAAATATAAACCTACAGTTATGTGGTCAGTTAATCTTCCACAAAGCAGGCAA
>NW_027403849.1:0-2659 GCF_003265705.2 Callorhinus ursinus
AAGCAGAGGATATCCCTCTTCCTCCGGAGCTGGGGAAGGCAGCCACCGTCCTGGGGCGGGACCGGGTCCAGGAGTGTGTTCTTTCTGAAGCCCCTGCCTTCCGTGGGCGTTGCTATGCCTGAGAAAGGCCCCCTCAGCCCCAGAGTCAGGAGCAGTGAGGAGCTGACTCCAACCCTGGCCCAGGATCATGACCCGAAACCATCCTGTCTTTGGGAGGACAGGTCTCCTGCAGGAGCCAGGGAGGGGACTGGCCCCTCTCCCCTCCCCAGGTCCAGGACTCCCGGGACCTGCAAGAGCTCTTTATCTGAGGAGGAGTCATGGAGAGCAAGTGTGTCTCGTCAGCCCAGCAAGTGAAAGAACCAAACTCCAACACTCAGGTTCTAACAGAAGCAGAATTTCAATGTACTGTTTAGGGGCAGCCTCCTCCCCTCTTAGGCCTACGGCGCCTTGTGGGACCCCAAGGAAAGTCTTTGTTCTCCTTCCCTCAGAGAGAGGAGCTGGCCCCGTGTGCCGGGGTCCCCACCGTGTCCCAGTGCTGAGGAAGAGCCACACGCAGGGGCCTGATGTCAGGAGTGTGGTCGGCCACTGCTCCTGGGATCCCAGCCAGGGGCCTGGTGGCTGCATCAAAGAGCTGAATTGCTTTTGGGGGAAGGAGTGCTCACTGCCCACACCGATCACCATCCCCCTCTGCACTCTGCAATCCAGGCTCTGTGCCCAGCTTACGTCGATCACCAGCACTCCACATGTTCCTGCCATGGGAGGGATCATTCAGCATCACCCCATTGCACAGAGGAGGAGAGCGAGGCCCAGAGAGGGGAGGTAAATGGCTCCAGTCCCAGAGCTGGTCAGCAGAGAAGCTGGAAAGCCAGCCCTCCAGAGCCCCTGCTAGACCAGCCAGAGACTCCCTGAGTTGAACATGAGCCCTCCCCTGCCTGAGCAGCCACGCACTGGCCCCTGACCTTCATGATGGCCTGTTCTTGACCGTGAAGGTGAGCTGGCCGACTAGGAGGGGGAGTTCAGCTGGTGGGACAGGCTGTAGCTACAGGACAGAGTGACACATCTGAGCTAGCAGGAGCCACACTCTGGTCTCCCTCCCGGAGCCTGACCAGGAGCTGGAATCTGGGTGCCCTAGGGGCCAGCACACAACAGGGTCTGCACTGACCAGGGATCCATGGCCCCCAGGGAGAGTCCACTCTGCCCTCTCCCCGCTCCTGCCTGGCCTCACCTCTCCTCACTGTGGGGCTGCAGGACCCGGAACCAGGCCCCATAGGGATGGCTCGGTTCCAGCTTGTAATGATTTCGCAGCCCGTGGAGCCCCTGGGGCCGGAGGGAGGACTGGCTGTGTACCAGGACTGGGCTGGGGAGGATGCAGGGCCTTATGGACAGTGAAGGATGGGGCAGGGGCCGAGTCCTGGGGCCACTGCTCATGTCTAAAAAGGGCTGAAATCCCTGAATGCCCACGGGGTCCCTTATTACAGTCACGACCCCCTTCCCACTCGGGCATCCTGCTGGTGGGCCCCTCCTCCCCGGCCTCCTTCCCGCCCCTCTGACTCCAGCCGGGGCTGCAGCCAGGGACAGGCTGGACCTCTGTCCCGGCTCCTGCCAGGAAGACAAGGCAGAAGGAGGAGAGGAGAAGGGGAAGGGGCAGACTGATCTTCTCCCTGTCCTGAGTCGGCCTCCACTGATGCCTCCAGGTCCTCTGGCCCAGCCCTGCACTTAGCTGGACCCTGAGAGGGAGTCTGCATTCCAGGGCAGCTGGGTGGGAGGGGTATTCAATAACCTGTGCGTCCCCAGATGTCCTACCCACCTGGCCTGCACCCTAAGGCCTGCCGCCCAGGGTGAGTGTGATTGCGGGGCCCAGTGGACTTTGGGGCCACAGAGCAGTCGGCTGTGGTGAGGGAATGTGTGGGACCGGTCAGGTGCAGAGCCATGGGGCTCATGTACATCCGCTGCAGGGCTGGTTCACCGTGCAGGTGCTGCGTGCAGGTCCCCTTTGCACACCTGGCCATGACACACCTGGCTGGCCCTCTCGGTGGGGAGGCCTGGGTGCCTGGTGCACCTGGCCCTCACCTACCCCTAGAGGAGTGGCCACGTTCAAGCGTTTCCATGTCCAACCCTCAGGGACAGTTGGGAACCTGGGTCAAGAGAGGCAGGCACTGGCCCAAGACAAATGAGGGGTGCAGAGCCCAAGGAGCAGGGCTGCTCTCCAGTCCTGGGCCAGCCCCAACCCTCCCATGAGGGTCGCTTTGGGGGTGAGACCCCCTCAGATCCTCGGGGATAGCTACCCACCATGTCCCATGTGGGGACATGACCTTGGCATCCCCAGGCATGTAGAGGCATGCGCACCTGCACACCCACCCACCCACACCACTCTGACTGCCCAGCTGGGGGTCAGAAGGGGAGGACACCCTGGGAGCGAGGTGGGGACAAGGGGGAAAGAAGAAAGAGGTTGGAGACAGCTGGGCCATGGGGCAGGGCATCAGGACTCCCGGCAAGGACCCAGATCCAGAGCATGGGGAGGGGAGACAGGCCAGGCTGATGGTCAGGGGTCCCCAAGAAGCCCGGGGGGTTGCCAGGGCACTGGGAAAAGACAGGGTCTGGGTTCCGGTGTCCACCACCACCCTGGGCACTTGGGAGTAGGAAGAGATACCCACCCCCA
>NW_027403850.1:0-2213 GCF_003265705.2 Callorhinus ursinus
AAACTTCCAAACTCATTTTATGAGGCCAGCATTACCTTGATCCCAAAACCAGACAAAGACCCCATCAAAAAGGAGAATTACAGACCAATATCCTTGATGAACATGGATGCAAAAATTCTCACCAAAATACTAGCCAATAGGATCCAACAGTCCATTAAAAGGATTATTCACCATGACCAAGTGGGATTTATCCCTGGGCTGCAAGGATGGTTCAACATCCGCAAATCAATCAACGTGATACAATACGTTAACAAAAGAAAGAACAAGAATCATATGATCCTCTCAATAGATGCAGAGAAAGCATTTGACAAAGTCCAGCATCCTTTCTTGATCAAAACTCTTCAGAGTATAGGGATAGAGGGTACATACCTCAATATCATAAAAGCCATCTATGAAAAACCTACAGCGAATATCATTCCCAGTCAGGTCAGGAACGCTGCAGGGATGTCCACTCTCACCACTGCTATTCAACATAGTATTAGAAGTCCTAGCCCCAGCAATCAGACAACAAAAAGAAATCAAAGGCATCCAAATCGGCAAAGAGGAAGTCAAACTCTCACTCTTTGCAGATGATATGATACTGTATGTGGAAAACCCAAAAGACTCCACCCCAAAACTGCTAGAACTCATACAGGAATTCAGTAAGGTAGCAGGATATAAAATCAATGCACAGAAATCAGTGGCATTCCTATACACCAACAAGACAGAAGACAGACAAATCAAGGAGTCGATCCCATTACAATTGCACCCAAAACCATAAGATACCTAGGAATAAATTTAACCAAAGAGGCAAAGGATCTGTACTCAGAAAACTATAAAATACTCATGAAAGAAATTGAAGAAGACACAAAGTAATGGAAAAACGTTCCATGCTCATGGATTGGGAGAACCAACATTTTGAAGATGTCAATGCTACCTAGAGCAATCTACACATTCAATGCAATCCCCATCAAAATACCATCCACTTTTTTCAAAGAAATGGAACAAATAATCCTAAAATTTGTGTGGAACCAGAAGAGCCCCCGAATAGGCAGAGGAATGTTGAAAAAGAAAAGCAAAGCTGGTGGCATCACAATTCCGGACTTCCAGCTCTATTACAAAGCTGTCATCATCAAGACAGTATGGTACTGGCACAAAAACAGACACATAGATCAATGGAACAGAATCAAGAGCCCGGAAATGGACCCTCAACTCTATGGTCAACTCATCTTTGACAAAGCAGGAAAGAATGTCCAATGGCAAAAAGACAGTCTCTTCAACAAATGGTGTTGGGAAAATTGGACAGCCACATGCAGAAGGATGAAACTGGACCATTTCCTGACACCACACACAAAAATAGCCTCCAAATGGTTGAAAGACCTAAACATGAGACAGGAGTCCATCAAAATCCTAAAGGAGAACACAGGCAGCAACCTCTTCGACCTCAGCCGCAGCAACTCCTTCCTAGAAACATCGCCAAAGGCAAGGGAAGCCAGGGCAAAAATGAACTATTGGGGATTTCATCAAGATAAAAAGCTTTTGCACAGCAAAAGAAACAGTCCATAAAACCAAAAGACAACCGACAGAATGGGAGAAAATATTTGCAAATGACATATCAGAAAAGGGCTAGTATCCAAAATCTATAAAGAACTTATCAAACTCAACACCCAAAGAACAAATAATCCAATCAAGAAATGGGCAGAAGACACGAACAGACATTTTTCCAAAGAAGACATCCAAATGGCCAACAGACACATGAAAAAGTGCTCAACATCGCTCGGCATCAGGGAAATCCAAATCAAAACCTCAATGAGATACCACCTCACACCCGTCAGAATGACTAAAATGAACAAGTCAGGAAACAACAGATGTTGGCGGGGATGTGGAGAAAGGGGAACCCTCCTACACTGTTGGTGGGAATGCAAGCTGGTGCAACCCCTCTGGAAAACAGTATGGAGGTTCCTCAAACAGTTGAAAATAGAGCTACCATACAATCCAGCAATTGCACTACTGGGTATTTACCCCAAAGATACAAATGTAGGGATCTGAAGGGGTACGTGCACCCCAATGTTTGTAGCAGCAATGTCCACAATAGCCAAACTGTGGAAAGAGCCAAGATGTCCATCGGCAGATGAATGGATAAAGAAGAAGTGGTATATATACACAATGGAATATTATGCAGCCATCAAAAGTAATGAGATCTTGCCATTTGCAAGGACATGGATGGAACTGGA
>NW_027403850.1:2313-2659 GCF_003265705.2 Callorhinus ursinus
GGCTGGGTGATAGACATTGGGGAGGGTATGTGATATGGTGAGCGCTGTGAATTGTGCAAGACTGTTGAATCACAGATCTGTACTTCTGAAACAAATAATGCAACATATGTTAAGAAAAAAGAAAAAGAAGAAGATAGCAGGAGGGGAAGAATGAGGGGGAGTAAGTCAGAGGGGGAGACGAACCATGACAGACGATGGACTCTGAAAAACAAACTGAGGGTTCTAGAGGGGAGGGGGTGGGGGGATGGGTTAGCCTGGTGCTGGGTATTAAAGAGGGCACATTCTGCGTGGAGCACTGAGTCTTATGCACAAACAATGAATCATGGAACACTACATCAAAAACTAA
>NW_027403851.1:0-2658 GCF_003265705.2 Callorhinus ursinus
CCCTGCTCTGATACCTGGGAGCTCTGGCGCACTCAGGCACCCCCGGTCTCTCCGTGACCCCAAGGGTCCTGAGACCACACTGTCCTGGGAGGATTCCACCCCCCTCTTAGCCACTGCAGCGACGTCCCTCCGCCAAGCCAACTTCTAAAAGGTCCGATTTTGTGCTCCGCGGCTCTATCACTTGGCAGAAGCGGCTGGCGGAGGCCCCTCCCCCGCCGTCTATCCTCCCGAATATCGCATCGGATTCACTTCTCCGCACGCCCTACCTTCCAGTAAGTGGTTGCTTCTCTGTTCAGGGAGTTGTTGCTACTCTCCTGTTCGATCTCCTGTTGAGTTCGTAGGTGTTCAGAATGGTTTGATCCCTATTCAGCTGAATCCCTGAGACCAGACGATATCTAGGTCTCCTACTCCTCCGCCATCTTGCTCCTTATTGAGCGAGATTTCAATCTCAATATCGTGAGACTGATGGGCATCGGGTGAGATTTTATTGCAATGGAGGGTTTTATAGGGGACGGGTGGATGGATGAGTTAACCCAGTGGTGGATATAAGGACGGCACGTATCGCGTGGAGCACAGGGTGTTCCAGGAAAACAATGAACCAGGGAACCCAGATCCAAAACGAATGATGTACTGTATGGTCAGTAACAGTACAATTAATTAAAAGAACAAGAAAACGCTTCTCTCTTCATTACACAAGATGGTAGTTGAAATATGCATTCCCTCACAGTGTGATATCTGAGAGTTAAGTAGTTGGCACCTTCCCTTGGCTTCCACGCATATATTTGTAAGCATCCTCTCTTCTTGGAATGAGAATGCTTCATGAAAAAAAAAACCAGGATTTCAAACCACGAAGGTTCTCTACTAAACTCACAACCCCAGAGTAACTAAAGGAAAGTTAACTCTGTCCTATCCCAACCTCACGTGAGCCTTGGGATCATCTCACAAGATTGAGATTTCACTCCAAATCTCATGAGATCTCATGGAATTTGGGCCAGATTTCACTCCACATCACCTGAGGTCACAATGAGATCGGGCGAGATTTCACTACATGTCTCGTAATATTCAGGGACCTCGGGCGAGATTTCAATCCAAATCTCGTGAGGTCTCAATGACATCGCGTGAGATTTCACTACAAATCTCGTGAGATATCAGGGACCTTGGGCGAGATTTCACTCCAACTCTCGTGAGGTCTCCTGGTCTTTGTGCGAGATTTTACTCCCATCCCGTTAAATCTCCTCCAAAACATGGAGACGTCAATGCCAACCTCGTGAGTTCTCATGGATATGAGCGAGTTTTCCCTCTAAATCTCATGTGATCTCATGGATATCGGGCGAGATATCCCTCCACATCTCGTGAGATTTCATGGACATTGGGCGAGATTTCACTCCCAACTCCTGAGGTCCCAAAACTTCGGGAGAGATTTCACGACATATCTCGTAATATTCAGGGACCTCGGGCGAGCTTTCAATCCAAATCTCGTGAGATCTCAATGACATCGGGGGCGATTCATTCTAAATCTCGTGAGATATCAGGGACAATGGGCGAGATTTCACTCCAACTCTCGTGAGGCCTCCTGGTCTTTGGGCGAGATTTTACTCCCATCCCGTTAAATCGCCTCCAAAACTTGGAGATGTCAATGCCAACCTCGTGAGTTCTCATGGATATGAGCGAGTTTTCCATCTAAATCTCGTGTGATCTCATGGATATCAGGCGAGATATCACTCCCAATCTCGTGAGATCTCAGGGACATTGGGCGAGATTTCACTCCCAACTCCTGATGTCCCAATGACTTCGGGCGAGATTTCACTACATATCTCGTAATATTCAGGGACCTCGGGGGAGATTTCAATCCAAATCTCGTGAGGTCTCAATGACATCTCGTGAGATTTCACTACAAATCTCGTGAGATATCAGGGAGTTTGGGCGAGATTTCACTCCAACTCTCATGAGGACTCTAGGACGTTGAGCGAGACTTGACTCCACGTCTTGGAGATCTCACCCAAACCTTGGAGAATTCAGTCCAAATCTCATGGATATGGAGCGACATTTCAATCTCAATCTCGTGAGATCTCATGACATCAGGAGAGATTTGACTCCAAATCTCGTGAGATCTCACGGATATCGGGTGAGATTTCTCCCCAAATCTCGTGAGATCATGGGCATTGGGCGAGATTTCACTCCAAATCTCTTGAGGTCACAATGACATGGGGCGAGATTTCACTATACTTCTCTTGAGCTCTCAGGGGTCTTGGGCAAGATTTCACTACAAATCTCGTGAGACATCAGGGACCTTGCGCGATATTTCACTGCAAATCTCGTGAGGTACCAATGACATCGGGCGAGATTTCAGTCGAAATCTCTTGAGATATCTGGAAACTTGGTTGAGGTTTTACTCCAACTCTCGTGAGATCTCTTGTAGTTTGGGCAAGAGATCACTCCAACTCTCGTGAGCTCACTTGGAATTCGGGGTATTTTCCTCCAAGTCTCGCGAGATCTCCTCCAGACCTTGGAGACTTCAGTCCAAATCTCGTGAGATCTCGTGGATATTCAGCGAGATTTCAATCTATATCTCGTGAGATCTCACGGACATCAGGTGAGAATTTACTCCAAATTTCGTGAAATCGCATGGACATCGGCTGAGATTTCACTCCAAATATC
>NW_027403852.1:0-1161 GCF_003265705.2 Callorhinus ursinus
ACACTTTCTCAGAGCCATGGAGACCCTTGCCCACCATCCGGAGAAGTTGATGATTCATACGGTGCTGTAATGACTTTAAGCCAGGCTGCACATCACAATCACCCAGGAGTCGTTTCTTGTGGATAAGTCGATCTGAACTGATGGTTTTAAATTATTTATTTAGTCCCCTGACAAATATTAAAACTTGCCACAAATCCACTCCTAGAGATGACCACACTTCTTCCAGCTCCCCTTTTATTCCATCTTGGATGGGTGGCTGCGGAGACTTCACCCCCTTGGACAACATTGCTTGGAAGCAAAAGCTTCCAGCAAGACCTTTATGTACCCAAAGTGTCTCCCCACCTTATGAATCTGAGCCTGTCTCTCACCCCACTATTCAGGTTGTTTTCCTAAGGTCTCCACCTCTCCTTCCAGGCAGGAGCACCTCTCCTTCCTCTGGAAGACCTTAGTCAATGACTCCTCTGTACTCAGGGCCTAGGGTCTCTTCCATAGCTTCCTCCCAGACCCCCAAATGATCTTCTGCCATGCATTCTATTTCAAACTCTTCAAACGTTTGTTCTGGCTCCTCTTTTTGGGCATGATATCCTTTTCTCCTGAGGAGAACTCCCCAAAATAGAAAGCTACCAAGGTGACAAGCCAGAAGAACCTTAATCTGAAATTCATCTCAGGTCAGTGAAGATTTAATTTCCCTAGTGTCACCTTAGTTAAAGGGCTTCCAGTCAGCCCAGTGTTCAAGGGACTTGGCCCAGTGCACAGAGCTGGGTTGGAGGAGTCATAACCAGAGGGCTCCCAGTCAACCTGTGTTCTGAGAACCCTATTTTCCAGTGCTCTACTGGTTTGGAGGACTTTCAGTCAGAGGTCTCCTGATCAGAGTGTTGTCTGAGAGACTGGGCTCAGTGCCAAGATCAAACAGAAGCCCGACTTTCCAGGGGTCACAGTGGGCCTGGTGCTCTACGGACTCAATTGCCAGTGGTCTGCTTGGTAGATGGGCCTCCATTCAGAGGACGTTCTGTCATCCTGCCGTCCAAGTGAGTCCTTTGCCCACTGCGAAGCTGAGTTGGACGGCTTGGGGTCTGAAGTTTCCTGGGTGGCCGAGTACTGTGAAGACTCAGTTGCCCTATGCTTTGTTAGGATGAAGAAATCCTAGTTAGAGTATTCCTA
>NW_027403852.1:1261-2658 GCF_003265705.2 Callorhinus ursinus
TTTGCCCCAGTGTCCAGGTGACTCATTTTCTTGGTGAAGAGTTGGGTTGGAGTGCTTGTATTAAGGCTCCTGTTTGGCCCACTGTTCAGATAATGCATTTGTCCAATTCCAGGTCTGGTTGGAAGGGTTTTGGTCAGAGGGCTCCTGGAAATCCTGGTGTCCTGAAAACCTGATTGCTTTATGCTCTACTGGGTTAGCTAGCTCATCATCTGAGTGTTCCTGCTCAGACTACTGTCAAGGCGATTCATTTGCCCAGTGCCAAACTGGATTGGACGGCTCCTAGCCTGAGATGGCCTGGTTTTCTGGGGACCTGATTGACATGTGCCACACTTGTGGTCTGAGTGCTCCTAGTCAGCATCGTGTTCAGAGGATTCTTGTGGCTAATGCTGAGCAACATTGGACAGCATGTGGCTTGAGGACTCCCAGTGGTCTAGTGTTCTGGGAACCCCATGGCCCTGTGCTCTGTTTGGAGGAAAGGCTCCTAATCTCAGTCAGTCAGGTGTCCAGGTGACTCCTTTGCCATGTGCCCAGCTGGGTGTTCGAGGAAGGCTCCTGCTTGGTCTGGTGTTGTTAGGACTCAATTGTACTGTGTTCTTCTGGGTTGGAGAGCTCCCAGTTAGAGGACTTCCACTCAGTCCAGTGTCCAGGGGTCTCCTTTACTAGTACCAAGCTGGGCTGGAGGGCTCATGGTCTGGAGACTCCTCGCAAGCATGGTGTTCTTTGGATTTGACTGCCTTGTGTTCTGCTGCACAAGAACAGCAGAAGGGAAGGCTCCTGTTCAGAGGACTGTCCCTCAGCCTTCTGTCCAGGGTCCTTATTTGCACAGTGCAGAGCACGGTTGGAGGTTTCATATTCTCAAGGTTCCCAGGAGGCCTGGTGTTCTGAGGACTCAATTGCACTCTCCTCTGTTGCATTGGAAGGCTTGCACTTGGTCCAGTGACTTTGTGATTCCTTTCCCTGGTACAAAGCTGAGATGGAGTGCTTGTGGTCCTAAGGCTCCTGGCCACCCCTCTGTCCAGATGACATGTTTGTCTAGTGCCAAGCTTGGTTGGAGGAGGTTGCTCAGAGGGCTCCTGGAGACTTGACTGCCCTGTGGCTCTCCCACAGTTAAACAACAAAAAGAAATAAAAGAGGGCGCGGAGCAAGATGCCAGAGGAGTAGGAGACCTGGATTTCATCTGGTCTCAGGAATTCAGCTGAATAGGGACCAAACCAATCTCAACACTTACAAACTCAACAGGAGATCGAAGAGAAGAATAGCAACAACTCTCTGAACAGAAAAGCGACCACTTACTGGAAGGTAGGACCTGCGGAGAAATGAATCCGAGGCGATACTGGGGAGGATAGATGGCGTGGGAGGGGGCCTCTGTCGGCCACTTCTGGCAAGGGATAGAGCAG
>NW_027403853.1:0-2658 GCF_003265705.2 Callorhinus ursinus
AATTTTTTAACTGTTTTTTTTTTCTTTTTCCCTTTTTCAACCAACATTGTATCACTCCCTTTTTTAAAAAAACATTTTTTATTTTTCATTTTTAGAGTCATATTTTTTTTTATTTATTTATTTATTTATTTATTTATTTTTTTTAAAGATTTTATTTATTTATTTGAGAGAGAGAGAATGAGAGATAGAGAGCACGAGAGGGAAGAGGGTCAGAGGGAGAAGCAGACTCCCTGCTGAGCAGGGAGCCCGATGTGGGACTCGATCCCGGGACTCCAGGATCATGACCTGAGCCGAAGGCAGTCGCTTAACCAACTGAGCCACCCAGGCGCCCGAGTCATATTTTTTTTTTAAAGATTTTATTTATTTGACAGAGAGAGTGAGAGAGAGAGCCCAAGAGGGGGTAGGGTTAGAGGGAGAAGCAGACTCCCTGCTGAGCAGGGAGCCCGATGTGGGACTCGATCCCGGGGCTCCGGGATCATGACCTGAGCCGAAGGCAGTTGCTTAACCAACTGAGCCACCCAGGTGCCCCTAGAGTCATATTTTATCCCTTCATAGTAGTTACCCTTATTTTTGGCATATATATATATATATATATAAGTTCTTCTCTCTTTAAAATTTTGGTATACAGTTTCTTCTAACAGATCAAAATATACCCTAAATCACTAGTGTATGGCTTTGGTCTAGTCTCCTGCCTGATAGAGTCTCTCCCATTTTTTTTTTCTTTTCTTTTTTCTTTTTTTAAATCTTCTTCTTTCTTCTTTCAAACAACTTCTTATCAATTTCGTTTATGAAACCTTTTATAATTTTCATCTTTACAGTCATCTTCCATCCCTTCATTGTATCAAACCTTATTTTGTACATATATAAGTCTTTCTTCCTTTAAAATTTTAGCAGGCACTTTCTTCTAACAAACCAAAATACACCCAAAATCTAGTGTGTGGCACTGGTCTATGCACTAGCCTGATCATATTTGATCATATTCTGTTTTTTTGTTTTGTTTTGTTTTGTTCTGTTTTTGTTTGTTTTTATCTTTTTCTTTTTTTTTCTCTTTCTTTTTTTCTTTCTTTCCCTTTCTTTTCCCCTGGTTTCAGGTCTTTTCTGATTTGTATAGAGTATATTTGCTGGGGACGTTGTTAACCTGTTAGCATTTTGTTCTCTCATTTTTCTGTTCTCCTCTAGACAAAATGACAAGACGAAAAAATCACCTCAGCAAAAAGAACAAGAGGTAGTACCGTCTGCCAGGGACCTACTCAATACTGACATTAGTAAGATGTTGGACCTAGAGCTCAGAATCATGACTTTAAAGATACTAGCTGGGCTTGAAAAAAGCATGGAGGTTATTAGAGAAACCATTTCTGGAGAAATAAAAGAACTAAAATCTAACCAAGTAGAAATCAAAAAGGCTATTAATGAGGTACAATCAAAAATGGGGGCACTAACTGCTAGGATAAATGAGGCAGAAGAGAGAATCAGCGATATAGAAGACCAAATGATGGAAAATAAAGAGGCGGAGAAAAAGAGAGATAAACAACTACAGGATCACGAGGGCAGAATTCGAGAGATAAGCGATATGATAAGACGAAACAACATTAGAATAATTGGGATCCCAGAAGAAGAAGAAAGAGAGAGAGGGGCAGAAGGTATATTGGAGCAAATAATAGCAGAGAACTTCCCTAATGTGAGGAAGGAAACAGGCATTAAAATCCAGGAGGTACAGAGAACCCCTCTCAAAATCAATAAAAATAGGTCAACACCCCGACATCTAATAGTAAAACTTACAAGTCTCAGAGACAAAGAGAAAATCCTGAAAGCAGCTCGGGAGAAGAGATACGTAACCTACAATGGTAGAAACATTAGACTGGCAACAGACCTATCCACAGAGACCTGGCAGGCCAGAAAGGACTTGCATGATATCTTCAGAGCACTAAACGAGAAAAATATGCAGCCAAGAATACTATATCCAGCAAGGCTGTCATTGAAAATAGGAGAGGTAAAAAGCTTCCAGGACAAACAAAAACTAAAGGAATTTGCAAACACAAAACCAGCCCTGAAAGAAATATTGAAAGGGGTCCTCTAAGCAAAGAGAGAGCCTAAAAGCAGCATAGGTCAGAAAGGAACACAGACAACATACAGTAACAGTCACCTTACAGGTAATACAATGGCACTGAATTCCTATCTTTCAATAGTTACGCTGAATGTAAATGGGCTAAATGCCCCAATCAAAAGACACAGGCTATCAGATTGGATTAAAAAACAAGACCCATCGATATGCTGTCTGCAAGAGACTCATTTTAGACCCAAAGACACCCCCAGATTGAAAGTGAGGGGGTGGAAAACCATTTACCATGCTAATGGACACCAAAAGAAAGCTGGGGTGGCAATTCTTACATCAGACAAATTAGATTTTAAAACAACGACTGTAATAAGGGATGAAGAAGGACACTATATCTTACTTAAAGGGTCTATCCAACAAGAAGATCTAACAATTGTAAATATCTATGCCCCTAACATGGGAGCAGCCACTTTTATAAGGCAATTAATAACAAAAGCAAAGAAACACATTGACAAAAATACAATAATAGTGGGGGACTTTAACACCCCTCTCACTGATATGGACAGATCATCTAAGCAAAAGATCAACAAGGAAATAAAGACTTT
>NW_027403854.1:0-2658 GCF_003265705.2 Callorhinus ursinus
CCAAGGCAGCAAACAACCCACTTGAGATTGGGGAGTGAGGGCTTGGTGGCTAGAGGCAATACTCTTCTCTTTCCAGCGGCTGCACGTATGAACAGGATTCGGCAGTAACTCTTATTCTGCACAAAGCCTGAGAGAATGATTTCACAGATGTGTCTGCTTCTGACAGTTCACACGATGGAGCAAAGCTCATCTGGTCTGGGCCAAGAAAAGACACTTCACACTTCCATATCATACCTGTCTCATGACCAGCATATGTCGGCTGCCTGGTCCCCTGCAAACGCAGAATGGTTTTCCACATTCCAGAGACCAGGATTCCTCCAGTGCACCAAGCTCTCCTCTCAGCCCAGGCTGAGGAGACTGAGCTGGGTTCCTCTTTGGGCACAGCTATGCCAGAAAGTCTCTATCGGCCGTTCTCCAACTTCAGAGTGCCTCAGAATTCCTGAGGATGGGGGGGAGGCTGCGTTGTGGAAAGAGAGATTGAGCCACACTAGTCTAGAATACCTTCCCATTCAAAACATAGTCCTCCTATGAGCAGCATCAGAATCACCTGGAAACCTGCCAGGAATGCACATTCTCAGGCCCAGCCTTCAGACAGCTAGAATAGAATCTCTGTGGGTGTGACCCCAAAATCTGGGGCCCCACAAGCCATCCAGGTGGTTCTGACGGCCTTGGGGTTCCAAGAAGCGCGGTCGGTCGTAACCGCACATTAGCATCCCCTGGGGAGCAGGCCAATCTCTGGGCGGGGAGTGAGGGTCAGCCCTGTCATTGTTTTTTAAAGTATGGTCAAAAATAGACCATCGCAACTATTTCCAACAAACCGCTCACTGGTGCTTAGTATATTCACACAGTTGTGCAAACCATCTTCAGAGCTCTTTCATCTTGCAAAACTGAAACTCTAGATCCGTTAAATAATTTCCCATGATATACAAAAGGCCATCGAGCATATGAGAAGATGCTCAACATCACTAATAATTAGGGAAATGCAAATCAAAACCACACCGAGATACCACCTCATACCCATTAGGATGGCTGCTATACAAAACAGAAAAGAGGGGCTCCTGGGTGGCAGGGGCAGTTAAGTGTCCAACTCTTGGTTTCAGCTCAGGTCGTGATCTCAGGGTCATGAGATTGAGCCCCGCATCAGGCTCCACACTGAGTGCCGAGTTTGCTTGAGATTATCTCTCCCTCTCCCTCTGCCCCTCCTGCTCGTGCTCTCTCTCTCTCTCTCTCCCTCTCTCAAATAGATAAATACATCTTAAAAGAAAAACAAAACAAAAAAGAACATGTGGTGTTGAAGATGGGGAGAAATTGAAACGCTTGTGCACTGTTGTTGTGGTCGTAAGAGGGTGCCACTGCTATGGGAAAGAGTGTGCTAATTCCTCGAAAAATTCAAAAATAAGACTGCTAGATGATCCAGGAATCCCGCTTCTGGATAGATATCTAAAAGAATTGAAATCAGGATTTCTAAGAGTTATTTGCACACCCATGTTCACAGCATTATTCAAAATAGCCAAAAGCAGAAGAAACCCAAGTGTCCATCGACGGATGAACTGGGGGGAAAAAAAAATGCGGTATACACATACAATGGCATATCATTCAGCCTTAGGAAAAATGGAAATTCTGACATGTGCTACAACTCTACAGGTTACTAGAGTAGTCAAATTTACGAAAACAGAAAGCAGAAATGTGGTTGCCAGGGGCTGGAATTAAGGGTATGTTTAAAGGGGCTCCAACTACGGGCTTGTGCCGCCCACTTCTGACGGCACAATGGACATTGGTAGAAGGGAACATACATACTGTCTGTTTTGCATTTCCTTGGGCCTTGCTTTCCATACTCTGGCTCACAAGCATGCAGAGCACATGCAACTGTCTTAAAAGGAAAGACCAGTGTATGCCTGATTTTATATTCCGTAACATCTAACTCAGAAACTCCTTAATTCTGATTCAGAGACTAAAACATTGCATAAAATGCATAAACATTTGTGAAATCTGGCTCGAAGCAGAACATTAGGTATAGACGGGAACCTGCTGCGCATCTGCGCACAGAGAAATGTGGGGGTCCGACTTTTTGACCTTTGGAGAAGATCTGTTTTCTAAGGAAAGGCTCTTTTTAGTATGGAGACAGGCGAGATTAGCACTTACTGAGAGGGCCACGTTGCCTGTGCCCTCCCCTGCCTTGGCCTGAATCTCCTCCCAACAGAAGGGCTGAATTATCTCTACTCCACGGACCCTGTGGCGGAGGGGAAGAGGTCGGACATTCCCAGTGTGTTCAGGGCCCGGCCACAGCGGCACCCAGAAATTTGTGGGTTCATGCTGAGGGGGATGAGGAGTGATCGCTGGGCTCCTTAACGCTGTGTGACCACTAGATATACGGACGGACTCTGGGGAACCCGGAGCACAAGGGAGACACTCTCCATGCCCAGAGAGCTACGACACAGGCTGACATGCCCTTGAGGGGCAGGAACACCGTCCCTGAGGGGAGGTGGGCTTAGCTTTCCGCAGACGTTCTTCCTTGATCCACCCCATGTTACACAAGTTGTCTGCCTCGGAGCACTCAGCCTTCTGTGCTGGTCTCTTGAATCGGGGAGGCCTCGTGCTGTACTTGGAGATCAAGGGGGTCTTGCCATGCACTTTATGAAAATTAATAAAGGGAAACTT
>NW_027403855.1:0-435 GCF_003265705.2 Callorhinus ursinus
ACCCAGCCCCCTCAAGCTGGCCCCAACGTGGCCAGATCAGTGCTCCAATGACCCTAGGCACTAGGTCTATCCCTAGGTTGGCTTCTAAGTTTCTGGATCCAGAAGACTGGCTCCAAAGCCCCAGGGATGGCAATAAATGAGCAACAGCAGAGGACCACCTTGCCAAAAACAATTCAAACACACTACTTGCAACTCCCGTGAGGGTTCAGAACAGGACAACTCTGAATGCCCATCCCAACCAACGCAAAAATTTCGTGCCCTCCGGCTGCCCACCCTGAGCCTGACGCAACCTGACCCACGCCCTCAAGACAAACCACCCAGAGCAGGTTCCAGTGCTTACACTTCAGCCCTGCCGTGCCCCGAGGACCTAACCGTCACCCTAGAGGCATCAGAGGGTCTGTCCCCAAGGGCTTGACTCCAAAGCCCTAGGCATTT
>NW_027403855.1:445-2657 GCF_003265705.2 Callorhinus ursinus
TCAGAGGGTCTGTCCCCAAGGGCTTGACTCCAAAGCCCTAGGCATTTCGGACACCTGACCATTCCCAGAGGACTCAGCCTGCCACTAAAACCGAAAACGTGCCATTGGGAACTCCGGGAAGCATTCAGAACAGGAGATCTGTGCTGGTCCATCCCAATGAAACCCAAGTTCAACGTGCCCACGTCACAATCCCTGAGCCTGACACAGCAACCTACCCACAGCCTCAAGTCAGACACCGGGAAGCTCAGCGCAGCGCCGGCACATCAGGCCTCTCACGTCCCTCAGCCCTAAGGCTCACCCTAGCTTGGCTCTGAGCGGTCGGTCTCCAGGGCCTGGGTCCAAAGCACGAAGGAATCGGCACACCCGAACAGTATCAAGGGACCCAGGCTGCCACCCAGAAGGAAACCCCACCCCTGGCAACTCCGGAAATCATTCAGAGTAGGAGAACTCTGAATGCCCATCTCAGCAAAACTACAATTTCTTCGCCCCCTGACGACAAACCCTGAGCCTGACACTCAACCTAACCCACACCCTCAAGACAAAGCCCCGGTAAGCAGCCCACAGTGCTTACACATCAGGTGTTCGGTGCCTCGTAGGCCCGAACACTATCCCTCGCTGGCTTCCGAGTTCTCTGGCCCAGAGGCCTGGCTGTAAAGCCACAGGGATAAGGGGCACCTTAGCAATACCAGAGGATTCACCCCGTCTCCCAGAAGGAAACTGCCCCATTGGGAACCTGCGGCAAAGATTTCCCAGTAGAACGCTGCGTGCGCATCCCGGCAAAATGCCACTTTCAACGGCCCCCTGCCTGCAAACACTGCCCTGACTCTCACCCTCACCCACGCCCTAACTCAGATCCCCTGCGCCCCAGAGCTTGCCCCAGGGTGGGCAGATCAGTGCTGAAACGACCCTAGGCCGTAAGCCTATGCCTAGGTTATCTTCTGAGCTTCTGTCCCAGGAAGCCTGGCTTCAAAGCCCCAGGGATGGCAATAGCTAAGCAAAACCAGGGGACTCAGGTGCGAAAAAGAATTCAAAGACACGACTTGGAACTCCGGAGAGCGTTTAGAACTCGAGACCTCGGAATGACCATCCCAGGCAACGCACAAATTTGGCGCCCTCTGGCAGCCAACCTGAGCCTGACACTCAACCTGACCCAAGGCCTCAGCTCAGAACAGGGAAGCACCTGTCATGCCCCGAAGCCGTAAGCCTAACCCTAGGTTGGATTCTGAGCGCTCTATCCCCAGAGCCTGGCTCCAAAGCCCCAGGGATCTGGGACACCTAACCATTGCCAGAGGACTCAGCCTGCCAATGAAAAGGAAAACTTGCCGTTGGGAACTCCGAGAAGCATTCCGAGCAGGAGAACTGTGCCCATCCATCCCAACGAACCCCAAGTTCAATATGCCAGGCTGCAATCCCTGAGCCTAACATTCCGCCCTGAACCATGGCTTCAACTCTGACCCCAGGAGTCTCATCACATCGCCGGCACATCAGCCTTCTCATGCCCCTAAGCCCTAAGCCTAAACCTAGGTTGGCTTCTGAGCGCTTTGTCCCTAGAGCCTGGCTCCAAAGCCCCAAGGTTTGGGACACCTGACCAGGAACAGAAGATTTTGCCTGCCACTAAAATGGAAAACGTGCCATTGGGAACACCGTTAAGCATTCGGAGCAGGAGAACTGTGCCGGTCCATCCCAGCGAACCCCAAGTTCAATGTGCCCAGTCCGCAATCCTTGAGCCTGACGCTCCCCCAACCCACGGCTTCAACTCACACCACCGGAAGCTCATCACAGCGCTGGCACATCAGGCATGTCTTGGCCCTAAGCCCAAAGACAAACCCTAGGTTAGCTTCTGAGTGGTCTCTCCCCAGAGCCTGGCCCCAAAACCCAAGGATTCGGGAGGACCGAGCAGTATCAAGGGACTCAGGCTGCAAGCCAGAAGGAAACCCCGCCACTGGGACTCTGGAAAGCATTCAGAGCAGAACTCTGAACGACCATTCCAGCGAAACTACACTTTCTGCGCCCCCTCGCGGCAAACCCGGCACCTGACACTCAACCTGACCCCCAACCTCAAGACATACATCCCATCCCAAGCTCGCCACAGTTCCCGCAGACCAGGAGTGCCGTGCACCTGGGCCCTAACCCTAACCCTCACTTGGCTTCGGGGAGCTCTCTCTCTACGTCCCTGGCTCCAGGCCCCAGGGATTGGGGCCACCTGAGCAAT
>NW_027403856.1:0-2657 GCF_003265705.2 Callorhinus ursinus
AGATCTTCTTGTTGGATAGACCCTTTAAGTAGGATATAGTGTCCTTCTTCATCTCTTATTACAGTCTTTGTTTTAAAATCTAATTTGTCTGATATAAGGATTGCCACCCCAGCTTTCTTTTGGTGTCCATTAGCATGGTAAATGGTTTTCCACCCCCTCACTTTCAATCTGGGGGTGACTTTGGGTCTAAAATGAGTCTCTTGCAGACAGCATATGGATGGGTCTTGTTTTTTAATCCAATCTGATAGCCTGTGTCTTTTGATTGGGGCATTTAGCCCATTTACATTCAGGGTAACTATTGAAAGGTATGAATTTAGTGCCATTGTATTACCTGTATGGTGACTGTTAACTATGTGCTGTCTGTGTTCGTTTCTGCTCTTTGCTGCTTTTAGGTTCTCTCTTTGCTTAGAGGAACCCTCTCAATATTTCTTGGAGGGCTGGTTACGTGTTTGCAAATTCCTTTAGTTTTTGTTTGTTCTGGAAGCTTTTTACCTCTCCTTCTATTTTCAGTGATAGCCTAGGTGGATATAGTATTCTTGGCTGCATATTTTTCTCGTTCAGTGCTCTGAAGATATCTTGCCAGTCCTTTCTGGCCTGCCAGGTCTCTGTGGATAGGTCTGTTGCCAATCTAATGTTTCTACTATTGTAGGTTACATATCTCTTCTCCCGAGCTGCTTTCAGGATTTTCTCTTTGTCTCTGAGACTCGTAAGTTTTACTATTAGATGTCGGGGTGTGGACCTACTATTATTGATTTTGAGAGGGGTTCTCTGTGTCTCCTGGATTTTAATGCCTGTTTCCTTCCTCACATTAGGGAAGTTCTCTGCTATAATTTGCTCCAATATACCTTCTGCCCCTCTCTCTCTCTCTTCTTCTTCTGGGATCCCAATTATTCTAATTTTGTTTCGTCTTATCGTATCACTTATCTCTCGAATTCTGCCCTCGTGATCCTGTAGTTGTTTCTCTCTCTTTTTCTCAGCCTCTTTATTTTCCTTCATTTGGTCTTCTATATCGCTGATTCTCTCTTCTGCCTCATTTATGCTAGCATTTAGTGCCCCCATTTTTGATTGCACCTCATCAATAGCCTTTTTGATTTCGATTTGGTTAGATTTTAGTTCTTTTATTTCTCCAGAAAGAGTTTCTCTAATAACTTCCACGCTTTTTTCAAGCCCAGCTAGTATCTTTAAAGTCATGATTCTGAACTCTAGGTCCGACATCGTACTAATACCCGTATTGAGTAGGTCCCTGGCTGACGGTACTACCTCTTGTTCTTTTTGCTGAGGTGATTTCTTTCGTCTTGTCATTTTGTCCAGAGGAGGATAGATGAATGAGAGAACAAAATGCTAACAGGTTTACAACGTCCCCAGCAAATATACTGTATACAAATCAGGAAAGACCTGAAACCAGGGGAAAAGAGAGGGAAAGATAGAAAAAAGAAAGAGAAAAAGAAAAAAAGAAAAAAGAAAAAAGAAGATAAAAACAAAAACAAAACAATACAAAAAAAAGCAGAATATGATCAAATATGATCAGGCTAGTGGATAGATCAGTGCCACACACTAGATTTTGGTCGTATTTTGGTCTCTTAGAAAAAAGTGCCTCCTAAAATTTTAACGGAAGAAAGACATATATGTACAAAATAAGGGTTGATACAATGAAGGGATGGAAGATGATTGTAAAGATGAAAATTATGAAAGATTTTATAAAAGGACTGGGAAAGGTAAGTTGTTTGAAAAAAGAAAGATTTAAGAAAAAAAAGGAAAAAAAAAGGAAAAAGGGCGAGAATGTGATCAGGGAGGAGACTAGAACAAAGCCATACACTAGTGATTTAGGGTATATTTTGATCTGTTAGAAGAAACTGTACATCAAAATTTTAAAGAGAGAACAACTTATATATATATGCCAAAAATAAGGGTAACTACTATGAAGGGATAAAATATGACTCTAAAAATGAAAAGTAAAAAATGTTTTTTGTTTTTTTTTAAAAAGGGATTGATAAGATGTTGGTTGAAAAAGGGAAAAAGAAAAATAAAAAAAAAACAGTCAACAAGAATTAACTTTGATGAAATAATGAATCATGGTAAAAAAAAAAAAATGCCATGAATCTATGTGCAGTATTCCCCTAGCGCTGGAGTTCTCCCATTCTCCTTGATCGATCAACTTGGTCTTGGCTTGCTGGCTGTTTGTGCTGATCTTCTGGGGGACGGGCCTGTTGCCGTGGTTTCCAAATGTCTTTGCCGAAGGCGGAATTGCCCCGCCCTTGTCGGTCCGGGCTAAGGAAGCTGCTCCGGTTTGCTCTCAGGAGCTTTTGTTCCCTGCAGGCTCTCGGTACAGGCTTGGAGGAGCAGGGCGGAAATGGTGGCCGCCCAATCTCCGCCCGGAGGAGCCGAGAACTCGGGGCCCCGCTCCTTAGTGCGCCCCCAGAGAAAAGCAGTCACTCCCGTGTCCCTGGTCTCCGGCTGCACTCCGCGCTCACCCGGCCTGTGATCAAGCGTTGCTATCTCTGGCACCCGACCCCGCACGGACTCTCCAAACCCAGCAGATCCCTGCAGTGTGTTCTCGCACCGCTCCTCCCCGGGAAGGAAGGGGAGTCTCCCCGGATCTGCTGCTTGTTGGGTCCCTGCTGGGGGAGCCGAGCCCCGACTGGGCCGCAGATCACAGT
>NW_027403857.1:0-2657 GCF_003265705.2 Callorhinus ursinus
GTGACACCCTTGCTTTTATCACCTGGCAAGAATCTGTTCTATTTGGGATCAGAACCTCCAACACTGAAGAGCCCAGAGTTGCACTGAGAGCACAAAACCCTCTGATAGGTCATTAGGAGTGGTGGTCAGTGGGGCCATTCCTATATATATATCCCTTGATTCCCGGATCCATGGAATCTTCTTCTTGAGAACAAAGCACCACATATTGGTCTCTGGATTGACATAATTATACTGGGTTTTAGAAGATGGCACCCCATTCTTCCAGTGTTTTTCCAAGCTAGCACTTCAGCTGCACCTTTAGAAGACTGTTCCTGAAAGCTCCCTCTGGATGATGCAATATGTGATACAACCAGTGATCCCATGGTCATGGACCCTCTCCTGCACCTCCCTCACTGTTGAGTGCCCTGGTCAAAGGGCACTGGACCAGGATGAGATTCCATACTTGGGCATCAAGCATTCAATAACCCCAGAGAGTGCTGTGACTGAAGATTTGCTGGCAAGAAAGGCAAACTCATATCTGGAATAGTCATTCCTGTGGGGATGAACCATTGGCTCTTTCAATGGGAGGGCCTGATGTAGTCAACCAACTGGGCACCAAATAGCCAGTTGGTCTCCTCAAAAGTGTGAAATCAAGGACTCAGTGTTGATCTCTGTTGCTGACAAGTTGGACGTTCAGAGGCAGCACTAGCTAGATCAGTCTTGGGAAGTGGGGATTGATGCTGTTGGACCAATGTGTGGTCTCTATCTTTGCCACCATAGCTATCCCATGCATGTGCCCATCATGCCAGTTCTGGGCTGGTGACCAATTACTAGGCTGTCAGCAGTTCACCAGTGTTCCTGTGGGGTGTCTCACTGTTGCTTTAACTTGCACTTCTTTAATAACTAATGAGTTGAGCATCTCTTTGCATATGTTAGCTGTTTGTTTTCCCCTTCTGTAAATTGCTTTCTTGTGTGCTTTGCTCATTTTTCTGTTGGGTTCTTTGCCTTTTTCTTATATATATACACATTCCTTATAAATCTAGATATTAGACTCATGTTGGTTTTAAATACCGCAACTATCTTTTCCCAATATGTCATCTGGATTATTTTGTCTTTGGTGTCCTCTATCTAAGAAATATTCTTGACACTACTTGGACCTGGGAATTCTATAGTAAATAAAACAGTTTGTGCCATTACAAAGAATATAGTCTAGTGGGGAAAATGTGGAGGCAGCAGGCAATTAAATAAGCAAAAATAATAGTGTGCTGAGAATTATGATAGATGTATTTGTTAGACTTTTTAAAGCTATAATGGTAGAAAATCTTGATTAAAACTTGCTTAGGGATTTCATCTGGATTTCATCTGGTCTCAGGAATTCAGCTGGATAGGGATCAAACCATTCTGAACACCTACGAACTCAACAGGAGATCGAAGAAAAGAATAGCAACAACTCTCTGAACAGAAAAGCGACCACTTTCTGGTCGGTAGGACGTGCGGAGAAGTGAGTCCGAGGCGATATTCGGGAGGATAGACAGCGGGGGAGGGGGCCTCCGTCGGCCGCTTCTGGCAAGTGATAGAGCCGCGGAGCACAAAATCGGACCTTTTAGAAGTCGGCTCCGCTGAGGGACGTCGCTCCGGTGGCTAAGTGGGGGGTGGAACCCTCGCGGGACAGTGAGGTCTCAGGACCCTCGGGGTCACAGAAAGACCAGGGGTGACTGAGTGCAGCAGAGCTCCCAGGTATCAGAGCGGGGAAGCTGGCCGCAGAGACAGAGCCAAGGTGCGGGCTCTCAGCTCGGGGTTGCCATAAACTGTGATCGGCGACATAGTCAGGCCACTGCTTCTCCAGCAGGGCCCCAACAAGCAGCAGATCTGGGGAGACTTCCCTTCCTCTCCTGGGAGGAGCGGCGCGGTTGTGCACCGCAGGGATCTGCTGGGTTTGGAGACTCCACACGGGGTCGTGTACCAGAGATAGAAATGCTCGGTCACAGGCCGGGTGAGCACGGAGTGCGGTCGGAGACCGGGGAAACAGGAGTGATTGACTGCTTTTCTCTGGGGGCGCACTGAGGAGCCGGGCCCCGAGTTCTCGGCTCCTCCAGGGTGGAGATTGGGAGGCCGCCATTTTCACTCTCATCCTCCAAAGCTGTACCAAAAGCTTGCAGGGAACAAAAGCTCCCAAGAGAAAACCCGAGCAGATTACTTAGCCCGGACCAACAAAGGCCGGGCAATTCCGCCTCCGGCAAAGACATTTGGGAACCACGGCAATAGGCCCCTCCCCCAGAAGATCAGCAAGAACAGCCAGTCAAGACCAAGTTTACCGATCAATGAGAACGGCAGAACTCCAGCTCTAGGGGAATGTTGCACATAGAATTCATGGCTTTTTTACCATGATTCTTTAGTCTTTCAAAGTTAATTTTTTTAACTGTCTTTTTTTTTAATTTTTCTTTTTCCATTTTCAACCAACATCTTATCAATCCCTTTTTTTAAAAAAAACATTTTTATTTTCATTTTTAGAGTCATATTCTATCCCTTCATAGTAGTTACCCTTATTTTTGTCATATATATATGTTGTTCTCTTTTCAAAATTTTGAGATACAGTTTCTTCTGACAGATCAAAATATACCTTAAATTTCTAGCATATGGCTTTGTTCTAGTCTCCTGCCTGATCACATTCTCTCCCC
>NW_027403858.1:0-2657 GCF_003265705.2 Callorhinus ursinus
ATGGGCACAGACGGGGCCCATGGACCTGAGCCTAACCGTAATGGGAGCCCCTGGAAGTCTGTGTTGGGAGAGGACAAGGTCAGAACCAGTTCATTACTACCTTCCCACGGGGGCTGGGACGCAGGCAGGAGGGGGGTGGCTTTGCGTGGACCCCAGAGCTGATTCAAGCCCTCTGAGCTGTGTTCCCTGCCAATCGCAGCCCCTGGCTCATCCTTGCATGGCCAGGTCTGCACCAGCCTCCTGTGATAGCAGGCACGGAATATGTATAGGGGTCCCTAACACTAATATTAACCTGTACCCTAAAATTAACCCGTAACCTATCTAACACCTACCCTAACCCTAACCCCTGACCCTACCCCTAAACCGAACCCTAACCCTAAAGCTTACACTAACCCTAACCCGTACCATAAATGGTACCCTAAAACTTAACCCTAACCTGTACCGTAAACCGTGCCCTAACCCGTACGCTATCACTAACCCCTACCCTAACCCGTACCCTAACACTATCCCGTAACCTAACCCTGTCCCCTAACCTAACCCATGACCTAACCCGTACCCTAACTCTAACCCTAACCCTGGGTCTTCTAGAGAAAAAAGGAAATCCCCGGAAGTTTGGGGTTCATGAGAAATTTGTCCGCCAGTCCTGACCGGAAGATGACACGGTGCCAAATGGACCTGTTGCTTTCTCTGAACCCTGACATCCTGTGAAATGCTGCATCACTGGCTCACAGGCTGATGTTCAAAACCTTGAGTCTCCTAGATCCCGAGCAGTTAAGTGCTGTCAGGTGGGGATAAGTAGGTCCTCTGACCTATGGCCTGCACACCTGCTTCAATTTCCGGGAGAAGCGGAAACACACACTAGTTTTTAAGTAGTCATTATCTTCATTCTAAAGGAGACCATTGACTTTGACCTTTTTACCAAAACGAAATTACTCTTCGAGATGAACACCTCAACAAAATCTGTTCCTCATACAACTTGAGTGCGATCTGGTTTACTCCAGCCTCCACGCCCCACCTGGAGGATCCTCCTGTACCATCTTGACAGCCCATGACCAGCACCAGCACCTCTGGGGGCACAATGCTGAATTTGGGGGAGGACTCTGGGGCTTCTTGAAACCACACCTGTGCTTGGGGAAGCGGGAACCTGGAAGACCCTCCCAGGTGATCCTGATGGACCATTAGCACCATCCCTGAGGACATGGGGCACAATGCTGAAGTTGGAGGACTGCTCTGGGGCTTCCTGCCACCACACCTGTGCCTGGTTGGAGCGGGAACCTGGAGGGCCCTCCCAGACAATCCCAAGGGAACATTAGCACCATCCCTGGGGACCATGGGGCACAATGCTGAAATTGGGGCATGGCTCCGGGGCTTCTCGCTACCGCACCTGTGCCTAGGGGAGCAGGAACCTGAAGGACCCACCCAGACAATCATAAGGGACCATTAGCACCATCGCCCTGAGGACATGGGGCACAATGCTCAGTTGGATTCCCTTGGTCCTGAAACCAGCAGGAACGGAGCTCAAAGGACAGAGAGGCAACTCCAGGAGGATTTCCATCCACGGAAAGGCGGCCCCCTGGAGGGCACAGGAGCAGCAAGCCCCACCGACCCGCAGGTCATTTGAACAGGATCACCTCCTGCACTTCCTTAGCACGTTGTCCGTCTCCGTGTGTGGACAGTGACTGGCCCCCTCAGGGCTGGTGCACTTCCAGAGGAGGGCTAGACCCTTTTCAGTGCTTGCTCGTGGGTCAGAGGACCAAAGCCCAAAGAAGCAGAGGATATCCCTCTTCCTCTGCAGCTGGGGAAGGCAGCCACCGTCCTGGGGCAGGACCGGGTCCAGGAGTGTGTTCTTTCCGAAGCCCCTGCCTTCGGTGGCTGTTGCTATGCCTAAAAAAGCCCACTCCGCCCCAGAGTCAGGAGCAGTGACAGGCTGTCTCCAACCCTAGCCCAGGACCACGACCCGAAACCATCTTGGTTTGGGAGGACAGGTCTCCTGCAGGAGCAGGGAGGGGACTGGCCCCTCTCTCCTCCCCAGCTCCAGGATGCCCGGGACCTGCAACGGCTCTTCATCTGAGGAGGAGTCTTGGAGAACAAGTGTATCTCGTCAGCCCAGCAAGTGAAATAACCAAAGCCCAACGCTCCGGTTCTAACGGAAGCAGAATTTCAATGCACTGTTTGGGGCAAGCGTCCTCTCTTCTTCTGTGGACTTGGGGATCCCCAAGGAAAGCCTTCTTTCGACTCCTTCCCTCAGAGAGAGGAGCTTGTCCCATGTCCCGCGGTCCCCACCGTGTCCCAGTGCTGAGGAAGAGCCACACGTAGGGGCCTGCTGCTAGGAGTGTGGTCGCCCACTGCTCCTGGGCTCCCAGCCAGTGACCTGGCGGCTGCATGGAACAGCTAAATTGCTTTTGGGGGAAGGGGTGCTCACTGCCCACACCGCTCACCATCCCCCTCTGCACTCTGCCATCCAGGCTTGGTGCCAGGCTTACGTCAATCACCAGCACTCCACCTGTTCCCGCCATGGGAGGGATCATTCAACATCACCCCATTGCACAGAGGAGGAGAGCGACGCCCAGCGAGAGGAGGTAAAATGACTCCCGGTCCCAGAGCTGGTCAGCAGAGAAGCTGGAAAGGCAGCCCTCCAGAGCCCCTGCTTGACCAGC
>NW_027403859.1:0-2657 GCF_003265705.2 Callorhinus ursinus
TTGCTTTTGTTTCACTAGCCTTTGGAGATGTATCCTGAAAGAAGTTGCTGTGGCCAATGTCAAAGAGGTTACTGCCTATGTATTCTCCTAGGATTTTGATGGATTCCTGTCTCACATTGAGGTCTTTCATCCATTTTGAGTTTATCTTTGTGTATGGTGTTAGAGAATGGTCGAGTTTCATTCTTCTGCATGTGGCTGTCCAATTTCCCAGCACCATTTATTTAAGAGACTGTCTTTTTTCCATTGCATATTTTTTCCTGCTTTGTAGAAGATTATTTGAGCATAGTCGAGTGCCTATACCTGGGCTCTCTATTCTGTTCCATTGGTCTATATGTCTGGTTTTTGTGCCAGTAGCATGCTGTCTTGGTGATCACTGCTTTGTAATATAGTTTGAAATCGGGCCACGTGATGCCCCCAGCTTTGTTTTTCTTTTTCAACATTTCCTTGGCTATTCGAGGTCTTTTCTGATTCCAGACTAATTTTAGGATTGTTTGTTCCAGCACTTTGAAAAATGTCATTGGAATTTTGATCGGGATGGCATTGAAGGTATAGATTGCTCTGGGTAGCATAGACATTTTAACAATGTTTATTCTTCTGATCCATGAGCATGGAATGTTTTTCCATCTTTTTGTGTCTTCTTCAATTTCTTTCATGAGTGTTCTGTAGTTCCTAGAGTATAAATCCTTTACCTCTTTGGTTAGGTTTATTCCAAGGTTTCTTATGGCTTTTGATGCTATTGTAAATGGAATCATTTCTCTAATTTCTCTTTCTGCAGTCACATTGTTAGTATATAAGAAAGCAACTGATTTCTGTGCATTGATTTTGTATTCTGCCACATTACTGAATTGCTGTATGAGTTCTAGTAATTTGGGGGTGGAGTCTTTTGGGTTTTCCACATAAAGTATCATGTCATCTGCAAAGAAAGAGAGTTTGACTTCTTCTTTGCCAGTTTGAATACTTTTTATTTCTTTTTGTTGTCTGATTGCTGTTGCTAGGACTTCTAGTACTATGTTGAACAATAGTGGTGAGAGTGGGCATCCTTGATGTGTTCCCGAGCTTAAGGGAAAGGCTCTCAGCTTTTCCCCATTGAGGATGATATTCACTGTGGGTTTTTCATAAATGGATTTTATGAACTTGAGGAATGTTCTCTCTATCCCTATAATCTGAAGAGTTTTAATCAGGAAAGGATGTTGTATTTTGTCAAATGCTTTTTCTGCATCAATTGAGAGGACCAGATGGTGCTTCTCTCTCCTCTTATTAATGTGTTCATTAACATTGATTGATTTGCGAATGTTGAGCCACCCTTGCATCTGGGGAAAAATCCCACTTGGTTGTGGTGGATGATATTTTTAATGTATTGTTGCATCCTATTAGCTAGGATTTTGGAATCCAAAATTCATCAGAGATACCGGTCTGTAATTCTGCTTTTTGATGGGGTCTTTGCCTGGTTTGGGGATCAAGGTAATTCTGGCCTCATAGAATGAGTCTGGAAGCTTTCCTTCTGTTTCTATTTTTTGAAACAGCTTCAGGAGAATAGGTATTATTTCTTCTTTGAATGTTTGGTAGAATTCCCCAGGGAATAGATCAGGCCCTGGACTCTTGTTTTTTGGGAGGTTTTGGATCACTGCTTCAATCTTGTTACTGGTTGTTGGCCTATTCGGGTTGTCAATTTCTTCCTGTTTCAGTCTCGGCAGTTTATAGGTTTCCAGGAAGGCATCCATTTCCTCCAGGTTGCTCAGCTTATTGGCATATAGTTGTTGATAATAATTTCTAATAATTGTTTCTATTTCCTTGGTGTTAGTTGGGATCTCTCCCCTTTCATTCATAATTTTATTAATTTGGGTCCTTTCTCTTTTCTTTTAGATAAGTCTGGCCAGTGGTTTATCGATCTTATTAATTCTTTCAAAGAACCAGCTTCTAGTTTCATTGATCTGATCTACTGTGTTTCTGGTTTCTAATTCATTGATCTCTGCTTTAATCTTAATTATCTCTCTTCTAATGCGTGGCTTAGGCATTGTTTGTTGCTTTTTCCTAGTTCTTTAAAGTGTAGAGTTAGATGGTGAATTCAGGATTTTTCTATTTTTTTGAGTGAGGCTTGAATGGCTATGTATTTCCCCCTTAGGACCGCCTTTGTAACATCCCATAGGTTTTGGACCGATGTGTTTTCTTTCTCGTTGGTTTCCATGAATTGTTTAAGTTCTTTGATTTCCTGGTTGACCCAAACATTCTTGAGCAGAGTGGTCTTTAGCTTCCAAATATTTGAATTTCTTCCAAATTTTTTCTTGTGATTGAGTTTCAGTTTTAAAGCATTATGGTCTGAGAATATGCAGGGAATAATCTCAATCTTTTGGTATTGGTTGAGACCTGATTTGTGACCCAGTATGTGGTCTATTCTGGAGAAAGTTCCATGTGCACTCAAGAAGAATGAGTATTCTGTTGTTTTAGGGTGAAATGTTCTTATATATCTATAAGGTCTATCTGGTCCAGTGTGTCATTCAAAGCTCTTGTTTCTTTGTTGATTTTCTGCTTAGATGATCTGTCTATTGCTGAGAGTGGAGTATTGAGGTCTCCTACAATTAATGTATTGTTTCAATATGACTCTTTATTTTCGTTACCAGTTGGCTTATGTAGATGGCTGCTCCCATGTTGGGGGCATA
>NW_027403860.1:0-465 GCF_003265705.2 Callorhinus ursinus
TGACCGGCCAGCGGGAAGCCCTGTGTGATGAGATTTGTCAGTTTCGCAAGGCCTGTGGGGAGGCTCATCTCAAAACCATCTTAGCAACAGGAGAACTTGGATCTCTTACTCATGTATATAAAGCCGGTATGATTGCAATGATGGCAGGATCAGAATTTATTAAGACCTCTACTGGAGACGTTGGGCGGAGCAAGATGGCGGAGGAGTAGGAGACCTAGATTTCGTTTGGTCTCAGAAATTCAGCTGAATAGGGATCAAACCATTCTTAACACCTACGAACTCAATAGGAGATCAAACAGGAGAGTAGCAAAAACTCTCTGAACAGAGAAGCGGCCACTTACTGGAAGGTAGGGCGTGCGGAGAAGTGAATCCGAGGCGATATTCAGGAGGATAGACGGCGGGGGAGGGGTCTCCGCCAGCCGCTTCTGGCAAGTGCTAGAGACGCAGAGCACAAAATCGGACCTT
>NW_027403860.1:565-2654 GCF_003265705.2 Callorhinus ursinus
CGGAGAAGTGAATCCGAGGCGATATTCAGGAGGATAGGCGGCGGGGGTGGGGCCTCCGCCAGCCGCTTCTGGCAAGTGCTAGAGACGCGGAGCACAAAATCGGACCTTTTAGAAGTTGGCTCGGCGGAGGGACGTCGCTGCAGTGGCTAAGCGGGGGGTGGAATCCTCCCGGGACAGTGTGGTCTCAGGACCCTCGGGGTCACAGAGAGACCGGGGGTGCCTGAGTGCGCCAGAGCTCCCAGGTATCAGAGCGGGGAAGCCGGCTGCAGAGACGGAGCAGAGTCGCGGGCTCTCAGCTCGGGGTTGCCATAAACTGTGATCTGCGGCCCAGTTGGGGCACGGCTCCTCCAGCAGGGACCCAGCAGGCGGCAGATCTGGGGAGACTCCCCTTCCTTCCCGGGGAGGAGCGGTGCGGGAACGCACTGCAGGGATCTGCTGGGTTTGGTGACTCTGCGCGGGGTCGGGTGCCAGAGATACCAAGGCTCGATCACAGGCCGGGTGAGCACGGAGTGCGGCCGGAGACCGGGGACAAGGGAGTGACTGCTTTTCCCTAGGGCACACTGAGGAGCGGGGCCCCGAGTTCTCAGCTCTTCCGGGTGGAGATTGGGAGGACACCATTTCTGCCCTGGTCCTCCAAAGCTGGACCGAGAGCTTGCAGGGAACAAAAGCTCCTGAGAGCAAACCGGAGCAGCTTCCTTAGGCCGGACCAACAAGGGCGGGGCAATTCCACCACCGGCAAAGACATTTGGAAACCACAGCAACAGGCCCCTCCCCCAGAAGATCAGCACAAACAGCCAGCAAGCCAAGACCAAGTTGATCGATCAAGGAGAATGGGAAAACTCCAGCGCTAGGGGAATACTGCACATAGATTCATGGCTTTTTTTTTTTTTTTTTACCATGATTCATTATTTCATCAAAGTTAATTTTTGTTGACTGTTTTTTTTTATTTTTCTTTTTCCCTTTTTCAACCAACATCTTATCAATCCCTTTAAAAAAAACATTTTTTATTTTTCATTTGTAGAGTCATATTTTATCCCTTCATAGTAGTTACCCTTATTGTTGGCATATATATATAAGTTGTTCTCTCTTTAAAATTTTGAGGTACAGTTTCTTCTAACAGACCAAAATATACCCTAAATCATTGGTGTATGGCTTTATTCTAGTCTCCTGCCTGATCACATTCTCTCCATTTTCCCTTTTTTTTTTCTTAAATCTTCTTTCCTTTTTAAAACAACTTATCTTACCAAGTCCTTTTATAAAATCTTTTATAATTTTCATCTTTACAGTCATCTTCCATCCCTTCATTGTATCAACCCTTATTTTGTACATATATGTCTTTCTTCCTTTAAAAATTTAGGAGCCACTTTTTTCTAACAGACCAAAACACGTCCAAAATCTACTGTGTGGCACTGATCTATGCACTAGCCTGATCATATTTGATCATATTCTGCTTTTTTTGTATTGTTCTGTTTTTGTTTTTATCTTTTTTTTCTTTTTTTTCACTTTCTTTTTTCTTTCTTTCCCTTTCTTTTCCCCTGGTTTCAGGTCTTTTCTGATTTGTATACAGTATATTTGCTGGGGACGTTGTAAACCTGTTAGCATTTTGTTCTATAATTCATCTATTCTCCTCTGGACAAAATGACAAAACGAAAAAAATCACCTCAGCAAAAAGAACAAGAGGTAGTACCGTCAGCCAGAGACCTACTCAATATGGACATTAGTACAATGTCGGACCTAGAGTTCAGAATCATGACTTTAGAGATACTAGCTGGGCTTGAAAAAAGCGTGGAATTTATTAGAGAAACGCTTTCTGGAGAAATAAAAGAACTAAAATCTAACCAAATCGAAATCAAAAAGGCTATTGATGAGGTGCATTCAAAAATGGGGGCACTAACTGCTAGGATAAATGAGGCAGAAGAGAGAATCAGTGATATAGAAGACCAAATGATGGAAAATAAAGAGGCTGAGAAAAAGAGAGAGAAAGAACTACAGGATCACGAGGGCAGAATTCGAGAGATAAATGATACGATAAGATGAAACAACATTAGAATAACTGGGATCCCAGAAGAAGAAGAGAGAGAGAGAGGGG
>NW_027403861.1:0-1838 GCF_003265705.2 Callorhinus ursinus
CACATTCCAGGATCTGACGCGGTTGTGGAGGGGCCTTCACTGGGTCCGGACCACAGAATCCCCAGAGTCTCAACAGTACGATTAGATGTCAGGGCTGTAATCCCGGAGAAAAGCTAGTGGGAGAGGAAAAGGCACATTGCATCCAGAGGAGAGGGGGTGGGGAACGTCCACCGGCCCAGGGCAAGCACTTGGCTCAAGTGGTCCCAATGTCCTCCTGAAGACATCTTCTACCAAAGGTCTGAACCACGGAAGACATGGCTACCGCAGGAAGCTGATGGAATGATTGAGATTTGGCCATCCAGGGTGGGCCATCCCAGGAATTGATAAGTCCCACGCTGCCACGTCCTGCCCAGTCGACCAGCCAGCATTCTGGAACCCAAAGGACACCATCTGCATGGCTCCCACCAGCACATCAAGGAGTAAGTTTCCTTCAGATGCCCTGCTCCGTGGTTGCATTCCCCAAAACCCCTGATAACGTCCCAGGGTCTGGGAAATTAAAAGGGACTACCCCAATTGCACGCACACGTGCTGGAGAGCTGTGATCTAAGGAGGATTGGGGGAAGGGGATAGAGAGAGTCTTACATACGGATTCCGTCAGAATGAAAACTGAAGTGGGTGGCGAGGATTTCCACCAAGAGTCCCTCTTTTGAGAAGAGGAAAGCTAGATCTCAGGTGGCAGAGAACAGGTCAAGTTTCAGCACCTGAGTCAGTCGTCATTTATAAAAAGTGAAGTTTCACTTAATGGACCAACACTTAGGATTTGTTGTTGGAGTTTAATTTGATGTTTCTTAGGAGCAGTTGGAATCTCTTTGTTTCTCCCAAGGTGCTTTCGCCCCCTAACCCACACCCCGTGTCTCCACAATTCGTTGGCATGGCATCACATGGCTTGATAGCCGTTGGTATCCCCTTGATTCTTCCTAACATCCATTCCAATAGGGAGATCGCAGACTGCCTATGTCCTATTGAGCACCCACTTATTTGGATCCATGAGTGGCCAAGTCACAGGAATCGCCAGACTGAGAAGATATTGACATGGCATAAAGTGAAGATTTGAGACCACACCACCAGTTTGCATTCATATGACAGCCTTCCTAATAAGGTTGCCATTTTCCCTGCAACAGGCCCACTCCCATGTGGATCCCGATGGAAGCAGCTTGTTTTGAAGCCGATGCAGCAAGTGGCTCTGCAAACATTTTTCCAGTAGAACCTGTACCCTGGCATTGCCACCAGAGAATGCCTGGACCAAGTGTTACACATTCCAGAATCCAGGAACCAGGTAAGATTGAGCTTCTTTTGTATTCTACCTGGGGGTCAAGGTTTGCATAAGATCCTGCTCAAGCCACTGCATGGCAATGTCCATGCTCAGCTGGGGAGCTCAGAAACTTTGGCCCCTGTTTGTGCATTCCTTGGGAGCCCGTGACATTTGACATCATTCCAAATTATTCACTCGTGGAACACAGGTACCATTGGAGGGGAAGGCCTGGGATATTCCACCAGGTCAGCACATCTTGGCTGACTTTCCCTAGAGATCCTTTGTCCAGATTTATGGCATGGCCCACTCAAAACACTCTGAGACCTTACCTGTGAGGAGAAAAGAAAATATGGATCATGTCCACCAGTGTTGCCTGATAATAGAACCTTCTTTTTCCACTTATGTGTGGTTCCAGAACCAGCACATGAGACAGATAAGGCAGACCTGATTTGGGTCTGCAAACTCCCAAGGGGAAGGGCCATCTCATGGACAAGAACAGTCTACACCGTGGACTCAAGTTTACTCCCCAGCATATCAAACAGGTCTCTTCTTGAGCTTCTCCTTGACACAGGAACAGGTCTTCATG
>NW_027403861.1:1938-2654 GCF_003265705.2 Callorhinus ursinus
TGACCAGAGAGCTCCATCTGAGCTCAATTTTTCAACAAGTAATTAATGGGAGATTACTGAGTGCCAATGGGGAACAAAAATGGGAGCTTCCAGAACACATTCCTTTTTTGTTTTATAGTGTGTCAGAGGTAAAATTTAGTGATGCATCAGATTCATGTAACACCCAAAGCTCATTCCCAGTGCCCTTCCTAATGCCCATCAGCTAATTATGCCATCTCCACACCCACCTCCACACAAGCAACCGTGTTTCATCCCTGTAGTTAAGAGCTTCTTATGGTTTAGCTCCCTCTCTGTTTACATCTTATTTTATTTTGTCTTCCCTTCCCCTATGTTCATCGGTTTTGTTTCTTAATTTCCAAATATGAGTGTAATCATATGGTATTTGTCTATCTGTGACTGACTAACTTCAAATAGCATAATACCGACTAGTTTTACCCACATCATTGCAAATCGCAAGGTATTGATTTTCTTGGTGGCTGAGTATCATTCCATTGTGTATATGTAACAAATTTTCTTTATCCAGACATGAAAAATATCTGTATTTGCACCCTGCTGCTGATAATACTTTGCGGTAGCTTCCTCACGCAGACTCTCTCGTCTCCACTATATCCGCAGCTATATCAGAGCAGATTCAAGTCTCCACATTACCTCCCCACTGAACAGTGGTCCCTTTTCTACTTGTAGGCTTGCAGCGTTCATATTCTTAGATCTCTGAT
>NW_027403862.1:0-2653 GCF_003265705.2 Callorhinus ursinus
AAGCTGAACAACAGAGATAAAAAGAAATTATGCAAAACGAGAATAGATTTAGGGACCTCAGGGACTCCATCAAATGTAATGACATTCACATTATTGGAGTCCCAGAAGAAGAAGCGAGAAAAAAGGAGGCAGAACATTTATTTGAAGAAATAATAGCTGAGAACTCCCCTAATCTGGAGAAGGAGGCAGACGTCCAGATCCACGAGGCACAGAGAACTCCCATTAATATCAACAGAAACAGACCCATGCCAAGACATATGTAATTAAATCGGCAAAATATAGTGATAAAGAAAATTTGAAAAGCAGGAAGACAAAAGAAGACAGTATTTACAAGGGAAAACCAAAACCCGTAAGGCCAGCAGGAGATTTTGCAAGGGAAATTTTGCAAGCCAGACGGAAGTGGCATGATATATGCAGAGTGCTGAAAGGAAAGAACCTACAGCCATGAAGACTCTCTCCGGCAAGGCTACCATTCAGAATAGAAGGAGAGGTAGAGAGTTTCCCAGACAAACCAAAACAAAAGGAGTTTTTGACCCCCAAAACAACCCTGCAAGAAATATTAAAGGGGACTCTTTGAGTGGAAAGGAGAGACGAAAAGAGATGGTATAAAGGTAGAAAGAACACAAAAGCACTAAAATTTGAGTATTTCTCTAAAAAGTCAGTCAAGGTAATCACAAAATAAAAGGATTTAAAATATAGCAACATAGGGGCGCCTGGGTGGCTCAGTCGGTTGAGCCTCTGACTCTTGATTTCAGCTCGGGTCATGATCTTGCGGTTGTGGTTTTGAGCCCCACGTTGGGCTACATGGCCAGCATGGAACCCGCTTATGATTCTCTCCTCCTACTTCTTCCCCCCCAATCTTTCCCTCTCTAAGATAAATAAAACTAAAAATAAATAAAAACTAAAATGTAACAACATATACCTAAAACATGGGGAGGAGAGGAGTCAAGAATGGGTTCAAACTTAAGGGACCATCAACTTATATAGATTGCTATATAGAGAAGAGGTTGTATACAAAATTATGGTAGCCACAAATCAAAAACCACTAATAAATAGGCAAGGAATAAAGAGAAAGGAATCCAAACACATCATTAAAGAAAATGAGCAAAACACGAAAGAGAGAAAGACAAGAGAAGATCAGAGAAACTCTTCAGAAACAACCACAAATCAGGTAATAAAATGGCAATAAATACATATCTGTCAATAATTACTTTGAATGTACATGGACTCAATCCTCCAATCCCAAAAGACATAGGGTGACAGGATGGATTAAGAAAGAAAAGACTCATCTATATGCTGCTTATAAGAGAGTCATTTTAGACCTAAAAACACCTGCAGTTGGAAAGTGAGGGGATGGAGAAAAATCCATCGTGCCCATGGATGTCAAAATAAAGCTGGAGTAGCAGTACTTTTATCAGACAAACTAAACTTTTCGGTTTCACCCATATGTGGAACATAAGGAATAGCATGGAGGACATTAGGGAAAGGAAAGGAAGACTGAAGGGAGGAAACAGAGGGGGAGACGAACCATGAGGGACTATGGACTCTGGAAAACAATAGGAGGATTTCAGAGGGGAGAGGACTGGGGGATGGGGGAGCCGGGTGATGGGTATAAAGGAAGGCATGTGTTTTGATGAGCACTGGGTGTTATATGCAAATAATGAATCATGAACTCTACAATAAAAAATAATGAGGTACTGTTTGGAGGCTATCATAGCACAATTAAAAAAAAAAAAGCCTGCAACAAGGGACAAAGAAGGACACTATATAATAATAAGGAGGACACTCCAATAAGAAGATATAACAATTGTAAATATTTATGCACCCAACATGGGAGCACCCAAATGCATAAAACAGTGAATAACAAGCACAAGGATATAATCAATAATAATACAATAGTAGAAGGGGACTTTAACGTCTGACTTACATTAATGGACAGATGATCTAAACAGAATTTCAACAAGAAAAGAAGGGCATTGAATGACACACTGGACAGATGGGTTTCACAGATATATTCAGAACATTCCATCCTAAAGCAGCAGAATACACATTCTTTTCAAGTACACAGGGAACGTTTTTCAGACTAGATCACATCTTAGCCCACAAAGCAAGCCTCAACAAATTCAAGAAGTTCAAAGTCACACCGTGCATCTTTTCTGACCACAACTCTATGAAACTAGAAGTCCACCACAAGAAAATATCTGGAGAGACCACAGATATGATGAGGTTAAATAACATGCTACTAAAGAATGAATGGTTCAACCACGAAATAAAAGAGGAAATTAAAAAGGTATATGGAAACACATGAAAATGAAAACCCAATGTTCCAATACCTGTGGGATGCAGCAAAAGCAGTTCAAAGAGGGAAGTGTATAGCAATTACAGGCCTACCTCAATTAGCAAGAAAAATCTCAAGTAAACCCTAAACGAACTAGAAAAAGAACAACAAACAAAACCTAAAACCAGCACAAGGAAGGACATAAAAAAGATTAGAGCAGAAATAAATGATATAGAAATGAAGAAAAAAATACAACAGATCAATGAAACCAGGAGCTGGTTCTTTGTGGCAGGAAACCAGTAAAATTGCCAAACCTCTAGCCAGACTTATCAAGAGAAAAGGAGAAAGGACCCAAATAGATAAAATCACACAAGA
>NW_027403863.1:0-2653 GCF_003265705.2 Callorhinus ursinus
CCTGGTGATGGGTATTGAGGAGGGCACGTTTTGCATGGTGCACTGGGTGTTATGAACAAACAATGAATCATGGAACACTGCATCAAAAACTAATGATGTAATGTATGGTGATTAACATAACAATAAAAAAATTAAAAAAAAAAAAGAAAATATTTTCAAACTACATAGGTGCTTCCTCTTTACCTCAAATGGTTGTGCTGATTTAAGAAGAAAATCTGAGAAAGAAGCTCTGAATCTTTTCAAAAGTCCAGTTTTATAAGTAGATTTATTCCTTTATCAGATGAAGTAATGCTAATTTTACTAAGACACAAAAACAGATTTTAGGTATTAATGAATCACTAATCATAAAGGCCAGTTTATTGTAACATTTTGTGGCCTCTGTAGAATTTGTGATCACGTGAATTCCGTTTATCATCTTCAGTGTGGAAAAATATTTTGGAAGTTCACTTCTGGTGGATTCTGTGCTCTTCGGAACAAGACCTCACAGAGAAATGCTGTTTGAACTTTTTCAAGTGCACCCTGTCCTGTATAGCTCTCAGAGTGCCTGCGCGCATGTGGAAGAGTTAGGAGGTAGCAATCACAGGCCTTGGATAGACTCACACTAAACAATGTACCTAGAGGAGATAGCAGTGGTATTAGAAAATTTATTTCCTTTACAAAGAACAGTATAAGGTTTGAAATGATTGCAATGCTCATTAAATCTTGGTCTGTAGCAGCTGTCAGCTAACATTTGGTTAAACTCATGAGATCCAAATATAATTTCCAAATTATTATATTTCCACTCTTAATTTGTTCCTTCCTTACTTTCTTATAAATGGATCTCGCATGACTAGATTAATAGTTAGCAAAATGCAGAGCACCACTTTTCTGAATAAGGTTGTTTTAGAAGGGTTGCACTAAAGAAGCAATGTGTAGAATGATTTGTTTATTTGCTTTTAGGAATGTTGACTGTAATTTTGGAAGTGGCCTATATTCAACAAAGTGGTCTTCACAATGCTGTCTGTGTGTACAGTATGTAACTTTAGGGTGAATAATGGTGTTTCTGTGACTGAGGGATGAAGTAGGGCTGCAATGATAGGACAGCTGGCTCATCATCACTAGAGCCACGTCATAATGACAGTACTGTATTCAAGAGAGAGCATTTTGACTGCTTTAATATAATGCAACACTTAAGTCATGTTCCTCAAGAAAAGATATTGAAGTTTGGATTCTTATCTCAGAAATTAAAAAATCCAAAATTAAATCACCCAATTTTATATTACTGGCATATACAGCCTGAGGAATCTTTTGACCCTATCCACACTCCTGAATCGGTCTGAGCATAGAATTTAGCATCTTTATGGCACAGTGGCACACATTTGCCTAACAAAGTCAGTTCAGTGATAGTTCAACCCAGCCAGGAGAGATGTAAGGGCTGGCTGGGTAGGTCCCACCCCTGGGCTCTGCATTGTCTCTCTTCGTCTTTATGAAAATATCATGGACATGAATGAATTCTCATTGAGCATGCAGATCAAACCTGGGGTTCTCTAGAGCTTTGGGGAGAAAGAATTAGTGGGGCAAGATCAAAGCATACATTGGAAATAAACAAACCGTATAAAGGTCAATAAGGTGGCACATGATGCTTCTTGTGAACAGCAAACCTATCATCACCCTAAAAGTGGAGGATGAACTGACTGTGGGTAAATTGTTGACTTGTGCTAAATTTGGGGTTCTTTAGTATCTTTTTAAAGTGTAATCTTTACAATGTAACATGGGGCTTGAACTCAGGACCCCAAGATCAAGTGTCACACACTCTACTGACTGAGCCAGTCGTGCACCCTGAGGATTTTGTTTTAAATATAAAGTGTTCTATTTGGGTGTAGTAACTTCAGCAGACAGGGAAGCTCTGGGAGTTTGGATACTTTGGAATATCTTTATATAGGATAGACCTGACTTAATGAAGAAATTGATCTATGACTGTTGCTATTGGTTGTGTTTCAGATGTTTTCCATTGATGTTTGTGATGCTTGAAAAATCCAAATTCTGTTTGAATGAATTTAATTTTATGCTTATTTCTACCTCCTCCTTTCCCTATGTGTACTCCCATATTTTGCTACTGTCAAAAGTTACTGCCCTATTACCTCATGATAAATCTTAACAATATTCATTTAGAATGCTTTAAATATATATATAGACTACATGCGTGGATAAAAACCCCACACATGACACATTATTACACACCTATAAGAATGGCTAAAATTCGGGGCACGTTGTTGGCTCAGTTGGGGAAGCGACTGCCTTCGTCTCAGGTCATGATCCCCGGGTCCTGGCATCAAGACCCATGTCGGGCTCCCTTGCTCAGCGGGAGTCTGCCTCTCCCTGTCCCTCAGCCCCTCCCCCTGCTTGTGCTCCCTTGTGCTCTCTCTCTCTCAAATAAATAAATAAATCTTTTAAATTGTTTTTAAACATTAAATTAAATCAAAAAGACGGAGCACACCAAGTGTTGGCAAGGAGCTGGAGGAACTGGAAATCTCAAATACTGCTAACGGGCATGTAGAGTGTTGAAACTGCTTTGAAGACACGTTTTAGCAGGTTTTAAAAGTGCTCACCATACATGTACCATATGGTCCTGCGTGTAGGTACTTAGCCAGGAAACATGAAAGCATATGCCCAA
>NW_027403864.1:0-2652 GCF_003265705.2 Callorhinus ursinus
TCCATGTATTTGAGTTCTTTCCGACTTTCCTCTTGTGATTGAGTTCTAGTTTCAAAGCATTGTGGTCTGAAAATATGCAGGGAATGATCCCAATCTTTTGGTACCGGTGGAAACCTGATTTGTGACCTAGGATGTGATCAATTCTGGAGAATGTTCCATGGGCACAAGAGAAGAATGTGTATTCCGTTGCTTTAGGACGGAATGTTCTGAATATGTCTGTGAAGTCCATTTGGTCCAGTGTGTCATTTAAAGTCTTTATTTCCTTGTTGATCTTTTGCTTAGATGATCTGTCCATTTCAGTCAGGGGGTGTTAAAGTCCCCCACTATTATTGTATTGTTGTCAATGTGTTTCTTCGCTTTTGTTATTAATTGCCTTATATAATTGGCTTCTCCCATGTTAGGGGCATAGATATTTACAATTGTTAGATCTTCTTGTTGGATAGACTCTTTAAGTAGGATATAGTGTCCTTCTTCATCTCTTATTACAGTCTTTGTTTTAAAATCTAGTTTGTCTGATATAAGGATTGCCACCCCAGCTTTCTTTTGGTGTCCATTAGCATGGTAAATGGTTTTCACCCCCTCCCTTTCAATCTGGGGGTGTCTTTGGGTCTACAATGAGTGTCTTGCAGACAGCATATAGATGGGTCTTGTTTTTTAATCCAATCTGATAGCCTGTGTCTTTTGATTGGGGCATTGAGCCCATTTACATTCAGGGTAACTATTGAAAGGTATGAATTTAGTGCCATAATATTGCCTGTAAGGTGACTGTGACTGTATATTGTCTGTGTTCCTTTCTGATCTATGCTGCTTTTAGGCTCTCTCTTTGCTTAGAGGACCCCTTTCAATATTTCTTGGAGGGCTGGTTTCGTGTTTGCAAATTCCTTTAGTTTTTGTTTGTCCTGGAAGCTTTTTATCTCTCCTTCTATTTTCAATGACAGCCTAGCTGGATATAGTATTCTTGGCTGCATATTTTTCTTGTTTAGTGCTCTGAAGATATCTTACCAGTCCTTTCTTGTCTGCCAGGTCTCTGTGGATAGGTCTGTTGCCAATCTAATATTTCTACCATTGTAGGTTACATATCTCTTCTCCCGAGCTGCTTTCAGGATTTTCTCTTTGTCTCTGAGACTCGTAAGTTTTACTATTAGATGTCGGGGTGTTGACCTATTTTTATTGATTTTGAGAGGGGTTCTCTGTGCCCCCTGATTTGGATGCCTGTTTCCTTCCCCACATTAGGGAAATTCTCTGCTATTATTTGCTCCAATATACCTTCTGCCCCTCTCTTTCTTTCTTCTTCTTCTGGGATCCCAATTATTCTAATGTTGTTTCGTTTTATCGTATCGCCTATCTCTCGAATTCTGCCCTCGTGATCCTGTAGTTGTTGCTTTCTCTTTTTCTCAGCCTCTTTATTTTCCATCGTTTGGTCTTCTATATCACTGATTCTCTCTTCTGCCTCATTTATCCTACCAGTTAGTGCCCCCATTTTTTATTGTACCTCATCAATAGCCTTTTTGATTTTGACTTGGTTAGATTTTAGTTCTTTTATTTCTCCAAAAAGCGTTTCTCTAATAACTTCCACACTTTTCTCAAGCCCAGCTAGTATCTTTAAAGTCATGATTCTGAACTCTAGGTCCGACATCGTACTAATGTCCGTATTGAGTAGGTCCGTGGCTGACGGTACTACCTCTTGTTCTTTTTGCTGAGGTGATTTTTTTTCGTCTTGTCATTTTGTCCAGAGGAGAATAGATGAATGAGAGAACAAAATGCTAACAGGTTTACAACATCCCCATCAAATATACTGTATACAAATCAGAAAAGACCTGAAACCTGGGGAAAAGAAAGGGAAAGAAAGAAAAAAGAAAGAGAAAAAAAAAGAAAAAAGATAAAAACAAAAACAGAACAATACAAAAAAAGCAGAATATGATCAAATATGTTCAGGCTAGTGCATAGATCAGTGCCACACACTAGATTTTGGGCGTATTTTGGTCTGTTAGAAAAAAGTGACTCCTAAAATTTTAAAGGAAGAAAGACATATATGTACAAAATAAGGGTTGATACAATGAAGGGATTGAAGATGACTGTAAAGATGAAAATTATAAAAGATTTTATAAAAGGAATTGATAAGCTAAGTTGTTTGAAAAAAGAAAGAAGATTTAAAAAAAAAAAAGAAAAAAGGGAGAGAATGTGATCAGGCAGGAGACTAGAACAAAGCCATACACTAGTGATTTAGGGTATATTTTGATCTGTTAGAAGAAACTGTATTTCAAAAATTTAAAGAGAGAACAACTTATATATATATGCCAAAAATAAGGGTAACTACTATGAAGGGATAAAATATGACTCTAAAAATGAAAAATAAAAAAATGCTTTTTTAAAAAAAGGGATTGAGAAGATGTTGGTTGAAAAAGGGAAAAAGAAAAATAAAAAAAAGCAGTTAAAAAAATTAACTTTGATGAACTAATGAATCATGGTAAAAAAAAAAGCCATGAATTCTATGTGCAGTATTCCCCTAGCGCTGGAGTTCTCCCGTTCTCCTTGATCGGTAAACTTGGTCTTGGCTGGCTGTTCGTGCTGATCTTCTGGGGGAGGGGCCTGTTGCCGTGGTTCCCAAATGTCTTTGCCGGAGGCTGAATTGCCCCACCCTTGTCTCTCTGG
>NW_027403865.1:0-2623 GCF_003265705.2 Callorhinus ursinus
AATTATTATTTAATATAGACATTGATAGCTACAAATTCCCCCCTAAACACTGCTTTAGCTGCATCCTGTAAGTTTTGGTGGGCTGTGTTTTCCTTTGCATTCATCTCAGAGTATTTTCTTTTTTCTTTTTAATTATGTTATGTTAGTCACCGTACAGTACATCATTAGTTTTTGATGTAGTGTTCCATGATTTATTGTTTGTGTATAACGCCCGGTGCTCCATGCAATATGTGCCCTCCTTAATACCCATCATGAAACTCTACCATTCTCTTACACCATAAACAAAGATAAACTCAAAATGGATGAAAGACCTCAGTGTGAGACAGGAATCCATCAAAATCCTAGAGGAGAACATAGGCAGTAACCTCTTCGACATCAGCCACAGCAACTTCTTTCAAGACACATCTCCAAAGGCAGAGGAAACAAAAGCGAAAATGAACTTTGGGGACTGTGTCAAGATAAAAACCTTCTGCACAGCAAAGGAAACAGTCAACAAAACAAAGAGGCAACCCACGGAATGGGAGAAGATATTTGCAAATGACACTACAGATAAAGGGCTGGTATCCAAAATCTATAAAGAACTTCTCAAACACCCAAAAAACAAATAATCAAGTCAAAAAGTGGGCAGAAGACATGAACAGATACTTCTCCGAAGAAGACATACAAATGGCTAACAGACACATGAAAAAATGTTCACCATCATTAGCCATCAGGGAAATTCAAATCAAAACCACAGTGAGATACCACCGTACACCAGTCAGAATGGCAAAAATTGACAAGGCAAGAAACAACAAATGTTGGAGAGGTTGTAAAGAAAGGGGAATCCTCTTAGATTGTTGGTGGGAATGCAAGTTGGTAGAGCCACTTTGGAAAACAGTGTGGAGGTGCCTCAAAAATTTAAAAATAGAGCTACCCTATGACCCAGCAACTGCACTACTGGGTATTTACCTCATCTCAGAGTATTATCTAATTTCATTTCTCCTTTGACCCAGTGGTTATTTAGGAGTATGTTGCTTAATTTACATGTATTTGTGATTTCTCTAAATGTCCTTACTTTATTGATTTCTAGTTTAGTACCTTCATCGTACCGGCACAAAAGCTGTATGATTTCAATTGTTTTAAATGTGTTGAGGCTTGTTTCATGGCCTAACATGTGGTCAGTCTGGAGAAGGTACCATGGGCACTCAATCTGAATGTGCTTTCTGCTATCATTGGTTAGTGTTCTACAGATACCTGTGAGGTCGACTTGGTTTATAGCATTGTTCAAGTCATCCATTTCCTTGTTGACTTTCTTTCTTGTTATTCTATCCATTATTGAAAATGAACTATTGAAGTCTTCAAATACGCTTGGTGAGTTGTCTATTCCTCCCTTCAATTCTGTCCACTTTTGCTTCCTGGGGCTCTGCTGTTATGTGCATATATGCTCATAAGGATTACCTCTTCTTGATGCATTCRTTCTTCTGTCATTGTAAAGTGTGCTCCTTTGTCTCTATGTAAAGAATTTTTGTATGAAAGTATATTTTTTCTCATATTAGTATAGCCATTCCAGTTCTACTGTGGTTATAATCTTTGCGGTACATATTTTTTCCATCCTTTTACTTTCAACCCATTTGTACTTATGAATCTGAAGCGTGTCTCTAGGAGACAACATATGGTTGTATGGTGTTTTCTCTTATAGATTCTGCCACAGGTCTCCTTAGGCTTTGTTTATTTTTCTTCATTCCTTTTTCTTTCTGTTCCTCAGACTGAATAATTTAATTGACCTACAGTCATTCTAAATATGCGATATTGTGGCCTCATCATAATTACTACTTAATTCAGGAGATTTTTAAAAAAATGTAGATAATTTATCTCTGAAGTCTTCCCCATCTCAAGTTTTTCAAGTTCTTTTCTTGGTGACGTTTTGTTTTTCAGCCACATCTTTTAAGTCATCTCATTACATAAGGAAAATAACATCTACCTAGACTTCAGTTTTATCAAGACTAACATATTGCCCATTCATTGCAAAGAAGAGAGTTTCTACAAGTTTGCAGGAAGATACTGGCCAATTCTCATCTCTATTTCCTTGTTGTTTCTCCTGCTAGAAAGATCCATGTCCATCTCTCTGCACATCTCAAATCATTTTATGACTGCCTTAGCAAATGTGCTCAGAGAGCAGCTGATTGGTTCCCACCAGTTCTTAATTCAGGAGGCTGTTTACTCCCTCTTAGTTCTTAGTAATCAGATTGCCAAACAAGCCTTGGCCTTACCCTGTGCACTTCAGCCTCCTTCCCCAAAACCTTCTTTCATTTTAGCGTCAATCAAATGCTGCTTCTGTGTGTTTTATATTTTATTATTCTCATTTGCTAGTGAATTTGTGGACCATGAGACATAGGCCACTCTCATCCAACATCCTTTGAATTATAACAAGTTTCCAGATGACTGTATTCACATCTGCCTGATAATAAATATCTCCAGCAGAGATGATCTGAAGGGGTCCTGTTTTTGTACCACCCCATTGTGTGAAGCACTCAAGCACTGTGCTTGCAATTATTGAGCAGTTACAACATATAATTGCAGAGTTATTTTGTCCTGCAAATTCTATGGGAGGATAGTAATCAGAGAAAATAAAAGAAAGGAAGAG
>NW_027403866.1:0-2651 GCF_003265705.2 Callorhinus ursinus
CGCGCTCCAAATAGCAGCTATCTGAATCTGAATCTCTCCACATATCCTTCAAAGAGCACACAGGAGAATGAGGATTTCAAGAGTCACCTATAACCCTTATCTATAACAAAACAAAGAGACAAAGAATAATATAAACTGTAAATGTAAGTGGGAAAAGCATTCTGAACAGCAATCCAGACTCAGCATCCAGGCTGCAGAAGAGAGAGGCAAGGGTTGAATGTCAGAGAAAGATCAGAGCGTGGTGTGGCAGTGGTGGAGGGGGAAAATATTTCCTCACCCTCTTAGGGTGCTGGTTGCGACAGAAAATTAAATTGACAGAGGCGGCTTAACAGGTGAAAAGCGTACACATTTCTTTGATATAAGTTTGAAATCATAGAGCAGCCTTCAAAAGAAATGAAAAGCCAAGGAAACAGAGCTGTGTATTTTTATTTTAGGTCTGAGGAAGACGGGATGGTCATGGAGGAATATGATAGGTTAAGGAGAATGAAGTGAGTGTAGTAAATGGGTGTCCTTCTGTCTTTGGAGATAATGATGTTCCTTTCCTTTGGGTACCTCCCAGGTACATGGAGGGCACCTCTCATGTGAGGACTCTGTGACTGGTTTCAGAGAAGAGGGGTGAGGGGTGTGGAGGTCAGAGCGACCTTCCTGCTTCTGCCTGTTTCTCAAAGTCCCTCAGCTTAAAATGCACAATATGCCAGTATGCCATATTTGGGGGTAATATGTCCTGAATTTTCCCCATGATAGTGGTGGAATGAGAAGGCACCCCCAGGAGAAGAGGGGCCTCTCTTGAGTGGGGAGATGTTGAGAATAGGTCTGAGACCTTGGGAATCAGAGCCCTGGCTAATGTGGGATTAAAATGCCTCTGGCCCTCCCCCTGGCTTGTGCTTTCTCTCTCAAATAAATAAAATCTAGAAGAAGAAGAAGCAGCAGCTTAAAATTCATCAGACTGGAGGTGTGAGTCTTCCAGGGAAGAGGGAGCCAACAGGGAGCCCTGAGGGGGAAGGAAAGAAATGTAGCAAAAGGCTATGTTATAGGAAGAAAAGAATATTTCTCATCACAGGGCACTTTGATGACCCTACAAACTAGAAGACAATGAAGAAGCAGACCCCACTTCCAAGGGAATAAAAGGAAGAAAGAAAAGAAAAATACTTAAACATTATAAGAAGTGGGCTAAAAAGAAAGTGAGGAAGAGTATAAGACACTGCAGAAAAAACACTTAACAGATTTGAATAAAGGAAGATACTCCTTGTTCAGGGATACAACAGTACAACATGATAAACCTGCCCATTCTTCGGAATCAATGTACAAACTGAATACAATCAAAATAAAAATACTAATGAGTTTGGTTTATTTTTCCCTTGGGCTAGACACTTGATTCTAAAATTTATATGGATTCTTCAAAACTATGGAATAATAGCCAAGGAAACTCTGAAAAGTAAGTAAAGGGGTCTTCACTCTATGAAATATTACAATATTCCATCAAGCTTCTGCAGTTAAAGCAATGTGGAAATGTTCCTTGAGCAGACAGACCAATGGAACAGAGTAGAAAGTCCAGAAATAGATTCAACTATATGGAACATTTGTATGTGATAAATGATGCATCTCCAATCATTGGGGAAATTTTGAACTTTCTCATAAATGGTGTTAAGACACCTAGATTCATTGATGAGAAAGTAAAATTGGATTTATACTTCACATAAGAAGAAACCTCAAATGATCAGTGATCTAAAGGTAAAATTGAAACCATGTAAATGCTCAGATAGAACATAATCTTGGAGGGAAGAAAAATTCAAAATCCAGATACCATAAAAGATTGATAAAATCAACTCTGTGTATGGGCGGGAGCATGTGTTTCAAAGTAGCGAATAGAAGTAACTCCCCAAAGCTAAAATAAAATAACATGCTTTTCACCTGAAGAATTTAAGTTTGTTAATCAAAATGTTTTATCTATTTTCAGGTGAGTAAAAACAGAGCAATATCCAGATGGAACTTTGTGAAATTTATAAATCTCAGGACAAAAAGCACATCCTCAAGCATTCAGGCAGAAAAAGTCAATTTACCTAAAATAAAGAAAAATAATCTTTGTCTCAGACTTTTCCGTGGTAATGAACATCAGATATAAACAAGAGTGCCATTTACAGAGATTTAAAGGGGAAAGGTTGTAGGATTCTAGACTAAACAAGCTTTCCTTCATCTGTAAGGGCAAAAACAAATAGTCAAGGCTTTATAAAGTCGTTCATTTCCGTGCTGTGCCCTTCCTTAACAACAAAACAAAACAACTAACCTCCCATGCTGAATATGTATTGCATCAAAGCAAAGCAAAAAGTTGAGAATGTGGAAATTACAGCAGATAAATTAGAGAACATTCAGATATTTTTTTACTAATTGTAGTAATTGGGTGCCTGGGTGGCTCAGATGGTTAAGTGTCTGCCTTCAGCTCAGGTCATGATCCCAAGATCCTGGGATGGAGTCCAGCATTGTGCTCCCTGCTCAGCGGGGAGCCTGCTTCTCCCTCTCCTGCTCCCCCTGCTTGTGCGCGCTCTCTCTCTGTGTCAAATAAATAAATAAAATCTTTATAAATAAATAAATAAATATTGTAATAATTATTTAAAAAACGTTGAAAACATAGTGCATATATTTTTTTTGGAAGG
>NW_027403867.1:0-2650 GCF_003265705.2 Callorhinus ursinus
CCTTCCTTCCTTCCTTTCCTCCTCCCTCCCTCCGGCCCTCCCTCCCTTCATTCCTTCCCTCCCTCCCTCTTTTAACCTAAGCCACCTCTTCACATTCCCCTCATGACCTGGACCAGCCTCACTGCCACACAGTGTTCTCATATGAATAATGAGGCAATGTGCTATAAGGAAGGTGGTTAAGCCAGTGGTTTCCAATCTTGGCTGTACATCAGAATCACTTGGAAACTTGCACCTCTCAGAGACCAGCCCACACCTCAGGCCAATTACAAGGGTCTTGAGGAGTAGGTCCCAGGAGTTAGTATTTTGAAAACTCCCAAGTGAATTCCAATGTAAACAAAGCTGACACTTACTAAAGAAATGCTTCTCAAATTTGAATATGCATTCAAATCACCTGTGGATCCTACAAGAATGCAAAATTCTGATTCAGGACATCAAGAGATTCTGTTTTCCTGACAAACTCCCAGGTGATGCTGATGCCACTGGTCCCTGCAAGTAGCAAGGCTCAAGGATCTCTAAAATCATAGAAGATTATTTAACAATTCCTATGCTTCAGTATGATGTTGCACAAAATAAGAGCTTGATGATTATCTTTGTATATTCAGATGAATATCTAACACCTAACTATAGTCTCCTCCAATATTATTGTTCTATGATTCCATTATGTAGTGATGCTTAAAAACTATCCTTCTTTATAGTCATTCATCTATGAGACAAGGCTTTCAGAAATATACACTTCTCTTTCTCTAAAAAGAAAACTTAAAAACTTGTGGAGTTTCTTCAGTTCAGTAAATGATTGCTATACAAACGGTGCTTCAAGGACTAACAAATGTGGTATTAAAAACTGATGGATTATTGAAGCCTATCGTTTTTGTACCTTAATTCCATTCAGTTGTACTTTATCAGATGTCTGGTTTGAAATCTGAGTAAAAACATGTAATACATAAATCTTTATTTATAATGCTAATAAATGTAAATATCACTTACTTTTCCACCAGTGTTAAAAGGCTTATAGAAGATGGAATAAAAATCATTTTCTGGTCAGTCAGGATCCCTTTCATCAGTTTGTCTACCACTTCCTCAGGTTCCAGGGTGGGTCCCAAACTGAAATCAGAAGCAGTCTTTAGCAACAAAACGTTTCACGGAAGCTTCCACTTTGGTTAGGTGCTAAACGAAGAAGTTAAATTACCATAGGAATCATAACATAACGGACTTGTAGCATCTGGCCCATTATAAGTGCCCCCAAATAGTAGCTGCTTTAGCATGAATAATAACAACCACTTATTTAGTGCTTATCACATACTGTGCACTGTGCTAAACACGCTCCATAGGCCATCTCACTGAAGTTTTGCAACAGCCTGTGACGGAGAGACTACAGTCCCTATTTTGCAAATGAGAATTATAGATGTAGCCAGGACTAAAAAATAATTGAACTGGATTCGGACTGACAAATTCACTTTTAAATCTTTAGAAGTCTTGGGGCGCCTGGGTGGCTCAGTCAATTGGGCATCTGCATTCAGCTCAAGTCATGGTCCCAGAGTCCTGGGATGGAACCCCACATTGGCGGGTTCCCTGCTCACCGGGGAGTCTGCTTCTCCCTCTCCCTCTCCCCTCCTCCCACTTGTGCTCTCTCTTAAATAAATAAATAAATAAATAAATAAATAAAATCTTAAAAACAATCTTTAGAAGTCTTGGGGAAAAAGTCAAATACCATGATACAAATTTTATTATATACTAAGTCTCTTCAGTGAACAATTTCTAAAGTGTCAGAGAAAATTAAAATATAAAAATGTGCCTGCTCCTAGTACCGAAAATCTATAAAGAACTTATCAAACTCAAAACCCAAAGAACAAATAATCCAATCAACAAATGGGCAGAAGACATGAACAGATGTTTCTCCCAAGAAGACAACCAAATGGCCAACAGACACATGAAAAAATGCTCAACACCACTTGGCATCAGGGAAATAGAAATCAAAACCTCAATGAGGTACCACCTCACACCAGTTCAGAATGGTTAAAATTAACAAGTCAGGAAATGACAGATGTTGGTGAAGAGGTGGAGAAAGGGGAACCCTCCTACACTGTTGGTGGGAATGCAAGAAGGTGCAGCCACTCTGGAAAACAGTATGGAGGTTCCTCAAAAAGTTGAAAATAGAGCTTCCCTACGACCCAGCAATTGCACTACTGGGTATTTACCCCAAAGATACAAATGTAGTGATCCGAAGGGGCACCTGCACCCCAATGTTTATTGGCAGCAATGTCCACAAGAGCCAAACTATGGAAAGAGCCCAGATGTCCATCAACAGATGAATGGATAAAGAAGATGTGGTATATATATATAGATAGATATCTATATAGATATCTATATATATATACACACACACACACACAATGGAATATTTGCAGCCATCAAAAAATGAAATCTTGCCATTTGCAACGATGTGGTTGGAACTAGAGGGTATTATGCTAAGCAAAATCAGTCAATCAGAGAAAGACAATTATCATATGATCTCAGTGATACGTGGAACTTAAGAAGCAAGGCAGAGGATCATAGAGGAAGAGAGGAAAAAATGAAACAAGATGAAACCAGAGAGGGAGACAAACCACAAGAGACTCTTAATCTTAGGAAACAAACTGAGGGTTGCTGGAGG
>NW_027403868.1:0-2650 GCF_003265705.2 Callorhinus ursinus
ATAAAGATCAGAGCAGAAATCAATGAACTAGAAACCAAAAGAACAGTAGAACAGATCAACGAAACTAGGAGCTGCTTCTTTGAAAGAATTAACAAGATTGATAAACCCCTGGCCAGACTTATCCAAAAGAAAAGAGAAAGGACCCAAATCAACAAAATCATGAATGAAAGAGGAGAGATCACAACCAACACCAAAGACATACAAACAATTCTAAGAACATACTATGAGCAACTCTATGCCAGCAAATTAGATAACCTGGAAGAAATGGGTGCATTCCTAGAGATGTATCAACTACCAAAATTGAACCAGGAAGAAATAGAAAACCTGAACAGACCTATAACCACTAAGGAAATTAAAGCAGTCATCAAAAACCTCCCAACAAACAAAAGCCCAGGGCCAGATGGCTTCCCAGGGGAATTCTATCAGACATTTAAAGAAGAATTAATACCTATTCTCCTGAAACTGTTCCAAAAAATAGAAATGGAAGGAAAACTTCCAAACTCATTTTATGAGGCCACCATTACCTTAATCCCAAAACCAGACAAAGACCCCATCAAAAAGGAGAATTACAGACCAATATCCTTGATGAACATGGATGCAAAAATTCTCACCCAAATACTAGCCAATAGGATCCAACAGTACATTAAAAGGATTATTCACCATGACCAAGTGGGGTTTATCCCTGGGCTGCAAGGCTGGTTCAACATCTGCAAATCAATCAACGTGATACAATACATTAACAAAAGAAAGAACAAGAATCATATGATCCTCTCAATAGATGCAGAAAAAGCATTTGACAAAGTACAGCATCCTTTCTTGATCAAAACTCTTCAGAGTATAGGGATAGAGGGTACATACCTCAATATCATAAAGGCCATCTATGAAAAACCTACAGCGAATATCATTCTCAATGGGGAAAAGCTGAGAGCTTTTCCCCTAAGGTCAGGAACGCGGCAGGGATGTCCACTCTCACCACTGCTATTCAACATAGTATTAGAAGTCCTAGCCACAGCAATCAGACAACAAAAAGAAATCAAAGGCATCCAAATCGGCAAAGAGGAAGTCAAACTCTCACTCTTTGCAGATGATATGATACTTTATGTGGAAAACCCAAAAGACTCCACCCCAAAACTGCTAGAACCCATACAGGAATTCAGTAAAGTAGCAGGATATAAAATCAATGCACAGAAATCAGTGGCATTCCTATACACCAACAAGAAGACTGAAGAGAGACAAATCAAGGAGTCGATCCCATTTACAATTGCACCCAAAAGCATAAGATACCTAGGAATAAATTTAACCAAAGAGGCAAAGGATCTGTACTCAGAAAACTATAAAATACTCATGAAAGAAATTGAAGAAGACACAAAGAAATGGAAAAACGTTCCATGCTCATGGATTGGAAGAACAAACATTGTGAGGATGTCAGTGCTATCTAGAGCAATCTACACATTCAATGCAATCCCCATCAAAATACCATCCACTTTTTTCAAAGAAATGGAACAAATAATCCTAAAATTTGTATGGAACCAGAAGAGACCCTGAATAGCCAGAGGAATGTTGAAAAAGAAAAGCAAAGCCGGCGGCATCACAATTCCGGACTTCCAGCTCTATTACAAAGCTGTCATCATCAAGACAGTATGGTACTGGCACAAAAACAGACACATCGATCAATGGAACAGAATAGAGAGCCCAGAAATGGACCCTCAACTCTATGGTCAACTAATCTTCGACAAAGCAGGAAAGAATGTCCAATGGAAAAAAGACAGTCTCTTCAACAAATGGTGTTGGGAAAACTGGGCAGCCACATGCAGAAGAATGAAACTGGACCATTTCCTTACACCACACACAAAAATAGACTCCAAATGGTTGAAAGACCTAAACGTGAGACAGGAGTCCATCCAAATCCTAAAGGAGAACACAGGCAGCAACCTCTTCGACCTCAGCCGCAGCAACTTCTTCCTAGAAACATCGCCAAAGGCAAGGGAAGCAAGGGCAAAAATGAACTATTGGGATTTCATCAAGATAAAAAGCTTTTGCACAGCAAAAGAAACAGTCCACAAAACCAAAAGACAACCGACAGAATGGGAGAAGATATTTGCAAATGACATATCAGATAAAGGGCTAGTATCCAAAATCTATAAAGAACTTACCAAACTCAACAACCAAAGAACAAATGATCTAATCAAGAAATGGGCAGAAGACATGAACAGACATTTTTCCAAAGAAGACATCCAAATGGCCAACAGACACATGAAAAAGTGCTCAACATCGCTCAGCATCAGGGAAATCCAAATCAAGACCTCCATGAGATACCACCTCACACCCGTCAGAATGGCTAAAATTAACAAGTCGGGAAACGACAGATGTTCATGGTGATGTGGAGAAAGGGGAACCCTCCTACACTGTTGGTGGGAATGCAAGCTGGTGCAACCCCTCTGGAAAACAGTATGGAGGTTCCTCAAACAGTTGAAAATAGAGCTACCATACAATCCAGCAATTTCACTACTGGGTATTTACCCCAAAGATACAAATGTAGGGATCCGAAGGCGTACGTGCACCCTGATGTTTATAGCAGCAATGTCCACAATAGCCAAACTGTGGAAAGAGCCAAGATGTCCATCGACAGATGAATGGATAAAGAAGAAGT
>NW_027403869.1:0-2650 GCF_003265705.2 Callorhinus ursinus
TTTATTTAAAAGAGGGTCTGGAATGTAAGTAGCACTTAACTAGACAGTGCTTGGAACAGCATTCCGCAGTGAGAGAAAAGTATAAACAAAGATGAAATAAGAATTTGTAAAAAAAAAAAAAAATAGTGAATGAAGCTCTTACTATATATCAGGTATATTCTCTGATCACTACTCTTATTAACTCGTAACCTTCACAGTAGCCCTTTGAAGAAGTTACTATCATTATATAGTAATTATATATATAAACTCTAAATTTTTAGAAATGTGGAAACAGGCATTAGTGGTCAAGTAACATATATGTATATATGTATGTATGTATCTGTCTGTCTGTGGAAGGCAAAATGATGGCCCTCCAAAGATACCCGTGTCCCACTTCTTGGAACCTGTGAATATGTCCAGTTACGTGGTAAGGGGGAATTAAGGTTGCTACTCAAATAACTTTAAGATGGGGAGATTGCCCTGAATTATCCAGGTGGGCCCAGTTAATCACAGGAGTCCTTTAAATGTAGAGGAGGGAAGTAGAGGGGATCAGAGTGATGTGTGATGTATTTGACACATAACCCTGGCTTTGAGACAGAGGAAGATGCCATGAGCCAAGGAACATAGCCTGCCTCTAGAAACTGGAAAAGACAAGGAACCCAATTCTCTCTCCCTCTCTCTTTTTTAAAGATTTTATTTATTTGGCAGAGAGAGAGAGCACATAAGGAGGGGAAACAGCAGAGAGAGAGGGAGAAGCAGGCTTCCCGCCAAGCAGGGAGCCCGATGCGGGGCTCGATCCCAGGACCCGTGGATCATGACCTGAGCCAAAGGCAGACGCTTAGCCGACTGAGCCACCCAGGAGCCCCAAGCAACCCAATTCTCACCTGGAACGTCCAGAAAGGAATATAGCCCTGTCCAGTGAGACCAATGTCAGAATTCTCACCTAACTGTGAGATAGTAAATGTCTATGGTTTTAAGCCACTAAGTTTGTAGTAGTTTGTTACAGTAGCAAAGAAGAGTAATACACTATCATTATGTGTGGGTTCTGGATAATGATATAAAAATGTTCTTCTTAACCTTTTGTTTATGGGTAGCTATTTACAGGAATTAAGTCAGACCACTGTCTCTCTTTCTTGGATGCTGAGTTTCTTCTTCCTCATTTTTCAGAGTCACTGGAAAATAACAGGTATTTAGTACTGTTTAAGTAGACATAACTTTTCTTGCAAATAGTAATATAAATACTAGTTACGGTTTTGACTGAAATATTGAGAGTTTGTAAGTACTTTTGATAAAGTGATAACTGCCCTTTTTAAGTCTGAGCAGTTTCTAGTTGCTAAGTCAGGGTATCATTTATGTATGAATTACCTTATAGGTAAGTATACTTTACAGTTTTTTATGTAACTCTTAACTATCAGCCCCCGGATGTCACAAAGTTTATCTGTGGGTGATTAAATTGAGTAAGACGAGAGATTGCCTACCCATACACAATAAAATCCTATTTCTTCTACCTTCCAGAGAACAGTGAGAACAGCTTGGCCTGCAGGTTGATTGTCATATTCTGCCTCCTTCCCACCTACTTACTGCTACCAAGAGACAGAGCTTAGCCTCTCCTTACGTTCTGTGAGGAAAGGGCTTCCTTAGGTTAGTTCTTTGGCCCTGAGCACATTGAAACATACGCTCTTAGAAGGAGAGAAGCTTCTATCTTGCTTCCTGCTTGCATATTTCCTTCCACTTTATCTTCTGTACTAACAATGCAAAGATTTTACTTCAAGGATATGTGTTTTATTCACTCCTGTCATTATCCTGTATACTAGAATACTACCTTTGTCAAAGTGCTGATGTTTTGCAATGCCCTACAAACACGTAGATACAGAGTGATTTTTTTAAAAGTATGATTCCAGAGTTAAATGCTGGCTAAATGTAGACAACAACAGTGGAATTCATTAGTTCCCTGGGGCTGTGGTGATGTGAAGTGTTTGTGGGTGTTTTTCTTCTAACTTCACAAGTGGAAAATGTATGCTTTTTTTGCTTGTCTGTGCTCTGGGTGCTTAGTGCAGCCTCATCCTCTGGAATTCTCTCTCTCTCTCTCTTTTTTTAAAGATTTCATTTATTTGAGAGAGAGAGAGCTCCTGAGATTCTCTTTATGGCTTAGGGAATCTGTATGATTTTCCTGCTTTTATCCTCAGAGGCTCTAGGCCATGCTATTACTCCTGAGTGATTACAGGTGCTTTTTGCCTGCTAAGCAATCCTTATATGTAAAAATCAGGAATTAGACACAAGACTGATAAGGAGATGGTGATTTTGTTTTACAGAGATTTTCACTTGCAGACTTTTAGGTATTTTCAAATTCTAATTTGATTTGATGCATTTAAATAACATGCACCAAGGTTAAATTGATCCATTTTACAAGTTCGATTTGCAAACCCATGGCTTGTATCAGGTAACCTATACCTGAGGCCAGAAGAATGGCATACTATCTCTCACATGGTCTCTTGTCCCTGTCTCTCGAACTTAGCTACACCAGACTATTGGCATGTTCTCCACATGTCATATACAGTGACAGATGGCACGGAGCAGTGATCTGGAACCAGACACCCTGCGTTTGAATCCTAGTTTCCGCCTCACTTTTTAGCTGTGGATCTTAACATTTTTGTGGCTCAATTTCATTATT
>NW_027403870.1:0-2647 GCF_003265705.2 Callorhinus ursinus
AAATAAAGAGGCTGAGAAAAAGAGAGAGAAACAACTACAGGATCACGAGGGCAGAATTCGAGAGATAAGTGATACGATAAGACGAAACAACATTAGAATAATTGGGATCCCAGAAGAAGAAGAAAGAGAGAGGGGGGCAGAAGGTATATTGGAGCAAATTATAGCAGAGAACTTCCCTAATGTGAGGAAGGAAACAGGCATCAAAATCCAGGAGGCACAGAGAACCCATCTCAAAATCAATAAAAATAGGTCAACACCTGACATCTAATAGTAAAACTTACGAGTCTCAGAGACAAAGAGAAAATCCTGAAAGCAGCTCGGGAGAAGAGATATGTAACCTACAATGGAAGAAACATTAGATTGGCAACATACCTATCCACAGAGACCTGGCAGGCCAGAAAGGACTGGCATGAGATCTTCAGAGCACTAAATGAGAAAAATATGCAGCCGAGACACTATATCCAGCTAGGCTGTCATTGTAATAGAAGGAAAGATAAAAAGCTTCCAGGAAAAACAAAAATGAAAGGAATTTGCAAACACAAAACCAGCCCTCCAAGAAATATTGAAAGGGGTCCTCTAAGCAAAGAGAGAGCCTAAAAGAAGAATAGATCAGAAACGAACACAGATTTTATACAGTCACAGTCACCTTACAGGCAATACAATGGCACTAAATTCATATCTTTCAATAGTTACCCTGAATGTAAATGGGCTAAATGCCCCAATCAAAAGACACAGGCTATCAGATTGGATAGAAAACAAGACCCATCAATATGCTGTCTGCAAGAGACTCATTTTAGAACCAAAGACACCCCCAGATTGAAAGTGAGGGGGTGGTAAACAATTTACCATGCTAACGGACACCAAAAGAAAGCTGGGGTGGCAATTCTTATATCAGACAAATTAGATTTTAAAACAAAGACTGTACTAAGAGATGGAGGACACTATATCTTACTTAAAGGGTCTATCCAACAAGAAGATCTAACAATTATAAATATCTATGACCCTAACATGGGAGCAAACAATTATATAAGGCAATTAATAACAAAAGGAAAGAAACATATTGACAACAATACAATAATAGTGGGGGATTTTAACAACCCTCCTCACTGAAATAGAGAGATCATCTAAGCAAAAGATCAACAAGGAAATAAACACCTTAAATGACACACTGGACCAAATGGATTTACAGACATATTCAGAACATTCCATCCCAACGCAACGGAATACACATTCTTCCCTAGTGCCCATGGAACATTCTCCAGAATTGATCACATCCTAGGTCACAAATCAGGTCTCAACCGATACCAAAAGAATAGGATTAATCCCTGCATATTTTCAACCACAATGCTTTGAAACTAGAACTCAATCACAAGAGGAAAGTTGGAAAGAACTCAAATACATGGAGGCTAAAGAGCATCCTCCTAAGGAATGAATGGGTCAACCAGGAAATTAAAGAAGAATTTAAAAAATTCATGGAAACCAATGAAAATTAAAACACAACTGTTCAAAATCTTTGGCATACAACAAAGGCAGTCCTGAGAGGAAAGTAGATAGCAATACAAGCCTTTCTCAAGAAACAAGAAAGTCTCTGATACACAACCTAACCCTACACCTAAAGGAGCTAGAGAAAGAACAGCAAATAAAGCCTAATCCCAGCATGCGAAGAGAAATAATAAAGATCAGAGCAGAAATCAATGAACTAGAAACCAAAAGAACAGTAGAACAGATCAACGAAACTAGGAGCTGGTTCTTTGAAAGAATTAACAAGATTGATAAACCCCTGGCCAGACTTATCAGAAAGAAAAGAGAAATGACCCAAATCAACAAAATCATGAATGAAAGAGGAGAGATCACAACCAACACCAAAGAAATACAAACAATTATAAGAACATATTATGAGCCACTCTATGCCAGGAAATTAGATAATCTGGAAGATATGGGTGCATTCCTAGAGATGTATCAACTACCAAAATTGAACCAGGAAGAAATAGAAAACCTGAACAGACTTTAACCACTAAGGAAATTGAAGCTGTCATCAAAAATCTCCCAACAAACAAAAGCCCAGGGCCAGATGGCTTCCCAGGGAAATCTACCAAACATTTAAAGAAGAATTAATACCTATTCTCCTGAAATTGTTCCAAAAAATAGAAATGGAAGGAAAACTTCCAAACTCATTTTATGAGGTCACCATTACCTTGATCTCAAAACCAGAGAAAGACCACATCAAAAAGGAGAATAACAGACCAATATCCTTGATGAACATGGATGCAAAAATTCTCACCAAAATACTAGCCATTAGGGTCCAATAGTACATTAAAAGGATTATTCACCATGACCAAGTGGGATTTTTCCCTGGGCTGCAAGGTTGGTTCAACATCCGCAAATCAATCAACGTGATACAATACATTAACAAAAGAAAGAACAAGAATCATATAATCCTTTCAATAGATGAAGAAAAAGCATTTGACAAAGTACAGCATCCTTTCTTGATCAAAACTCTTCAGAGTATAGGGATAGAGGGTACATACCTCAATATCATAAAAGCCATCTACAAAAAACCTACAGCAAATATCATTCTCAGTGGGGAAAAGCTGAGAGCTTTTCCCCTAAGGTCAGGAACGCGGCAGGGATGTCCACTCTCACCACT
>NW_027403871.1:0-2647 GCF_003265705.2 Callorhinus ursinus
AAGATCCCCAAGAACAGCCAGCCAAGACCAAGTTTACTGATCAATGAGAACGGCAGAACTCCAGCGCTAGGGGAATACTGCATATAGAATTCATGGCTTTTTTCCCATGATTCTTTAGTCTTTCAAAGTTAATTTTTTTAACTGTCTTTTTTTTTGGATTTTTCTTTTTCCCTTTTTCAACCAACATCTTATCAATCACTTTTTTTAAAAAAATTTTTATTTTTCATTTTTAGAGTCATATTCTATCCCTTCAGAGTAGTTCCCCTTATTTTTGGCATATATATATAAGTTGTTCTCTCTTTAAAATTTGGAGATACAGTTTCTTCTAACAGATCAAAATATACCCTAAATTTCTAGTGTATGGCTTTGTTCTAGTCTCCTGCCTGATCACATTCTCTTCCTTTTTTTTAAAAATCCTCTTCTTTCTTTTTTCAAACAACTTCTTATCAATTCCTTTTATAAAGTTTTTTATAATTTTCATCTTTACAGTCATATTACATCCCTCCATCATATCAACCCTTATTTTGTACATATATAAGTCTTTTTTAAAATTTGGGGAGGCACTTTCTTCTCACACTAAAATACACCAAATATCTAGTGTGTAGCACTGATCTATGCACCAGCCTGATCATATTTGATCATATTTGTTTTTTTTCTTGTTTCATTCTATTTTTGTTTATTTCTATCTTTTTTTTTCTCTTTCTTCTTTCTTTCTTTCCCTTTCTTTTCCCCTGGTTTCAGGTCTTCTCTGATTTGTTTAGAGTATATTTTCTGGGACGTTGTTACCCTGTTGGCATTTTGTTCTCTCATTAATCTATTCTCCTCTGGACAAAATGACAAGACAGAAAAATCACCTCAACAAAAAGAACAAGAGGCAGTACCAACTGCCAGGGACCTACTCAATACGGACATTAGTACAATGTCGGACCTAGAGTTCAGAATCATGATTTTAAAGATACTAGCTGGGCTTGAAAAAAGCATGGAAGTTATTAGAAAAACCCTTTCTGGAGAAATAAAAGAACTAAAATTTAACCAAGTCAAAATCAAAAAGGCTATTAATGAGGTGAATCAAAATGGGGGCACTAACTGCTAGGATAAATGAGGCAGAAGAGAGAATCAGTGATATAGAAGACCAAATGATGGAAAATAAAGAAGCTGAGAAAAAGAGAGATAAACAACTACTGGATCATGAGGGCAGAATTTGAGAGATAAGCAATACCATAAGAGGAAACAACATTAGAATAATTGGGATCCCAGAAGAAGAAGAAAGAGAGAGAGGGGCAGAAGGTATATTGGAGCAAATTATAACAGAGAACTGAGAACTTCCCTAATGTGGGGAGGGAAACAGGCATCAACATCCAGGAGGCACAGAGAACCCCTCTCAAAATCAATAAAAATAGGTCAACACCCCAACATCTAATAGTAAAACTTACGAGTCTCAGAGACAAAGAGACAATCCTGAAAGCAGCTCGGGAGAAGAGATATGTAACCTACAATGGGAGAAATATTAGATTGGCAACAGACCTATCCACAGAGACCTGGCAGGCCAGAAAGGACTGGCATGATATCTTCAGAGCACTAAACAAGAAAAATATGCAGCCAAGAATACTATAACCAGGCAGGCTGTCATTGAAAATAGAAGGAGAGATAAAAAGCTTCCAGGACACACAAAAACTAAAGGAATTTGCAAACACAAAACCAGCCCTATGGGAAATATTGAAAAAGGTCCTCTAAGTAAAGAGAGAGCCTAAAAGCAGCATAGACCAGAAAGGAAGACAGACAATATACAGTAACAGTCACCTTACAGGCAAAACAATGGCACTAAATTCATATCTTTCAATAGTTACTCTCAATGTAAATGGGCTAAATGCCCCAATCAAAAGACACAGGCTATCAGATTGGATTAAAAAACAGGACCCATCGATATGCTGTCTGCAAGAGACTCATTTTAGACCCAAAGACACCCCTAGATTGAAAGTGAGGGGTCGAAAACCATTTACCATGCTAATGGACACCAAAAGAAAGCTGTGGTGGCAATCCTTACATCAGACAAATTAGATTTTAAACCAAAGACTGTAATAAGAGATGAGGAAGGACAGTATATCCTACTTAAAGGGTCTATCCAACAAGAAGATCTAACAATTGTAAATATCTATACCCGTAACATGGGAGCAGCCAATTATATAAGGCAATTAATAACAAAAGCAAAGAAACACATTGACAACAATACAATTATAGTGGGGGGACTTTAACACCACCCTCACTGATATGGACAGATCATCTAAGCAAAAGATCAACAAGGAAATAAAGACTTTAAATGACACACTGGACCACCTGGACTTCACAGACATATTCAGAACATTCCATCCCAAAGCAACGGAATACACATTCTTCTCTAGTGCCCATGGAACATTCTCCAGAATTGATCACATTCTGGGTCACAAATCAGGTCTCAACCGGTACCAAAAGATTGGGATCATTCCTGTATATTTTCAGACCACAATGCTTTGAAACTAGAACTCAATCACAAAAGGAAAGTCGGAAAGAACTCAAATACATGGAGGCTAAAGAGCATCCTACTAAAGAATGAATGGGTCAACCAGGAAATTAAAGAAGAATTAAAAAAATTCATGGAAACAAATGAAAA
>NW_027403872.1:0-2646 GCF_003265705.2 Callorhinus ursinus
CATGAATGAAAAGGGAGAGATCACAACCAACACCAAAGAAATACAAACAATTATAAGAACATATTATGAGCAACTCTATGCCAGCAAATTAGAGAACCTGGAAGAAATGGGTGCATTCCTAGAGATGTATCAACTACCAAAATTGAACCAGGAAGAAATAGAAAACCTGAACAGACCTATAACCACTAAGGAAATTGAAACAGTCATCAAAAATCTCCCAAGAAACAAAAGCCCAGGGCCAGACGGCTTCCCAGGGGAATTCTATCAGACATTTAAAGAAGAATTAATACCTATTCTCCTGAAACTGTTCCAAAAAATAGAAATGGAAGGAAAACTTCCAAACTCATTTTATGAGGCCAGCATTACCTTGATCCCAAAACCAGACAAAGACCCCATCAAAAAGGAGAATTACAGACCAATATCCTTGATGAACATGGATGCAAAAATTCTCACCAAAATACTAGCCAATAGGATCCAACAGTACATTAAAAGGATTATTCACCATGACCAAGTGGGATTTATTCCTGGGCTGCAAGGCTGGTTCAACATCCGCAAATCAATCAACGTGATACAATACATTAACAAAAGAAAGAACAAGAATCATATGATCCTCTCAATAGATGCAGAAAAAGCATTTGACAAAGTACAACATCCTTTCTTGATCAAAACTCTTCAGAGTATAGGGATAGAGGGTACATACCTCAATATCATAAAAGCCATCTATGAAAAACCTACAGCGAGTATCATTCTCAATGGGGAAAGGCTGAGAGCCTTTCCCCTAAGGTCAGGAACGCGGCAGGGATGTCCACTCTCACCACTGCTATTCAACATAGTATTAGAAGTCCTAGCCACAGCAATCAGACAACAAAAAGAAATCAAAGGCATCCAAATCAGCAAAGAGGAAGTCAAACTCTCACTCTTTGCAGATGCTATGATACTGTATGTGGAAAACCCAAAAGACTCCACCCCAAAACTGCTAGAACTCATACAGGAATTCAGTAAAGTGGCAGGATATGAAATCAGTGGCATTCCTATACACCAACAACAAGACAGAAGAGAGACAAATCAAGGAATCGATCCCATTTACAATTGCACCCAAAACCATAAGATGCCTAGGAATAAATCTAACCAAAGAGACAAAGGATCTGTACTCAGAAAACCATAAAATACTCATGAAAGCAATTGAAGAAGACACAAAGAAATGGAAAAACGTTCCATGCTCATGGATTGGAAGAACAAACATTGTGAAGATGTCAATTCTACCTAGAGCAATCTACACATTCAGTGCAATCCCCATCAAAATACCACCCACTTTTTTCAAAGAAATGGAACAAAGAATCCTAAAATTTGTATGGAACCAGAAGAGACCCTGAATAGCCAGAGGAATCTTGAAAAAGAAAAGCAAAGCTGGCGGCATCACAATTCCGGACTTCCAGCTCTATTACAAAGCTGTCATCATCAAGACAGTATGGTACTGGCACAAAAACAGACACATAGATCAATGGAACAGAATAGAGAGCCCAGAAATGGACCCTCAACTCTATGGTCAACTTATTTTTGACAAAGCAGGAAAGAATGTCCAATGGCAAAAAGACAGTCTCTTCAACAAGTGGTGTTGGGAAAATTGGACAGCCACATGCCGAAGAATGAAACTGGACCATTTCCTTACACCGCACACAAAAATAGACTCCAAATGGTTGAAAGACCTAAACGTGAGACAGGAGTCCATCAAAATCCTAAAGGAGAACACAGGCAGCAACCTCTTCGACCTCAGCCGCAGCAACTTCTTTGCAGAAACATCGCCAAAGGCAACGGAAGCAAGGGCAAAAAAGAAACAATTGGAATTCATCAAGATAAAAAGCTTTTGCACAGCAAAAGAAACAGTCCACAAAACCAAAAGACAACCAACAGAATGGGAGAAATATTTGCAAATGACATATCAGATAAAGGGCTAGTATCCAAAATCTATAAAGAATTTATCAAACTCAACACCCAAAGAACAAATAATCCAATCAAGAAATGGGCAGAAGATATGAACAGACATTTATCCAAAGAAGACATCCAAATGGCCCACAGACACATGAAAAAGTGCTCAACATCACTCGGCATCAGGGAAATCCAAATCAAAACCTCAATGAGATACCACCTCACACCAGTCAGAATGGCTAAAATTAACAAGTCAGGAAAGGACAGATGTTGGTGGGGATGCAGAGAGAGGGGAACCCTCCTACACTGTTGGTGGGAATGCAAGCTGGTGCAACCACTCTGGAAAACAGTATGGAGGTTCCTCAAACAGTTGAAAATAGAGCTACCGTACGATCCAGCAATTGCACTACTGGGTATTTACTACAAAGATACAAATGTAGGGATCCGAAGGGGTACGTGCACCCCAATGTTTATAGCAGCAATGTCCACAATAGCCAAACTGTGGAAAGAATCAAGATGTCCATCGACAGATGAATGGATAAAGAAGATGTGGTATATATACACAATGGAATATTATGCAGCCATAAAAAAGAATGAGATCTTGCCATTTGCAACGACGTGGATGGAACTGGAGGGTGTTATGCTGAGTGAAATAAGTCAATCAGAGAAAGACATGTATCACATGACCTCACTGATATGAGGAATTCTTAATCTCAGGAA
>NW_027403873.1:0-2646 GCF_003265705.2 Callorhinus ursinus
ATCACAGTAAGTAAGTGTCCTCTTAGCCTTGTCCCTTACTCGGTGCTCATCAGAGTAAGTAAGTGTCCTCTTAGCCCTGTCCCTTCCTCGGTGCTCATCACAGTAAGTAAGTGTCCCCTGAACCCTGTCCCTTCCTCGGTGCTCATCACTATATGTAACTCTCCACTGAACCCTCTCCCATCCTCGGTGCTCATCAGAGTAAGTAAGTGTCCTCTGAACCCTGTACCTTCCTCGGTACTCATCACAGTAAGTAAGTATCCTCTGAACCCTGTACCTTGCTCGGTGCTCGTTACAGTAAGTAAGTGTCCTCTTAACCGTGTACCTTCCTCGCTACTCATCACAGTAACTAAGTGTCCGCTTAACCTTGTACCTTCCTCGGTGCTCATCAGAGTAAGTAAGTATCCTCTTAACCCTGTACCTTCCTTGGTGCTCATCACAGTAAGTAAGTGTCCTCTTAGCCCGGTACATTCCTCCGTGCTCATCACAGTACGTAAGTGTCCTCTGAACCCTGTACCTTCCTCGGTGCTCATCAGAGTACATAAGTGTCCTCCTAACCCTGTACCTTACTCGGTTCTCATCACACTACGTAAGTGTCCTCCTACCCTGTACCTTACTCGGTGCTCATCACAGTACGTAAGTGTCCTCCTAACCATGTACCTTACTCGGTGCTCATCACAGTACGTAAGTGTCCTCTTACCCCTGTACCTTACTCGGTGCTCATCACAGTACGTAACTATCCTCCTAACCGTGTAACTTACACTGTTCTCATCCCAGTACGTAAGAATCCTCCTAACCGTGTACAATACTCGGTGCTCATCACAGTAAGTAGGCGTCCTCCTAGCCCTGTACCTTACTCGGTGCTCATCACACTAAGTAAGGGTCCTCTTGGCCCTGTATCTTACTCGGTGCTCATCACCGTAAGTAAGGGTCCTCCTAGGCCTGTACCTTACTTGGTGCTCATCACAGTAAGTAAGGGTCCTCCTAGCCCTATACCTTACTCGGTGCTCATCACACTACGTAAGTTTACTCTTAGCCCTGTACCTTACTCGGTGCTCATCACAGTAAGGAAGTGTCCTCTTATCCCTGTACCTTACTCGGTGCTCATCAGAGTAAGTAAGTGTCCTCCTAGCTCTGTACCTTCCTCGGTGCTCATTACGGTAAGTAAGTGTCCTCTTAGCCCTGTCCCTTACTCGGTGCTCATCACAGTAAGTAACTATCCTCTGAACCTTGTACATTCCTCGGTGCTCATCACAGTAAGTAAGTGTCCTCTGATCCCTGTACCTTCCTCGGTGCTAATCACAGTAAGTAACTGTCCTCTGAACCTTGTACTTTCCTCGGTGCTCATCACAGTAAGTAAGTGTCCTCTTAACCCTGTACCCCTCTCGGTGCTCATCACAGTAAGAAAGTGTCCTCTGATCCCTGTACCCTCCTCGGTGATCATCAAACTAAGTAAGTGTCCTCTTAACCCTGTACCTTCCTCGGTGCTCATCACAGTAAGTAAGGGTCCTCTGAACCCTGTACCTTCCTCGGTGCTCATCACAATAAGTAACTGTCCTCTGAAACCTGTACGTTCCTCGGTGCTCATCACAGTAAGTAACTGTCATCTGAACCCTGTAAATTCCTCGGTGCTCATCACAATAAGTAAGTGTCCTCTGAACCCTGTACCTTCCTCGGTACTCATCACAGTAAGTAAGTGTCCTCTGAACCCTGTACATTCCTCGGTGCTAATCACAGTAAGTAAGTGTCCTCTTAACGTTGTACCTTCCTCGTTGTCCTTCACAGTAAGTAAGTATCCTCATAACCCTGGACCTAACTCCTTGCTCATCACAGAAAGTAAGCGTCCTCCTAAACCTGTAACTTACTCGGTGTTCATCACAGTACGTAAGTGTCCTCTGAACCCTGTAACTTCCTCGGTGCTCATCACAGTAAGTAAGTGTCCTCTGAACCCTGTACCTTCTTCGGTGCTCATCACAGTAAGTAAGTGTCCTCTGAACCTGTACCTTCCTCGGTGATCATCACACTAAGTAAGTGTCCTCTGAACCCTGTACCTTCCTCGGTGATCATCACACTAAGTAAGTGTCCTCTGAACCCTGTACATTCCTCGGTGTTCTTCACAATAAGTAAGTGTCCTCTTAACCCTGTACCTTACCCGGTGCTCATCACAAAAGTAAGTGTCCTCTTAAACCTGTACCTTCCTCGGTGCTCATCACAGTAAGTAACTGTCCTCTTAATCCTGTAGCTTCCTCGGTGCTCATCACAATAAGTAAGCGTCCTCCTAACCCAGTTACTTTTCGGTGCTCATCACAGAAAGTAAGCGTCCTCCTAACCCTGTACCTTCCTCGGTGCTCATCAGAGAAAGTAAGTGATCTCTGAACCCTGTACATACCTCGGTGCTCATCACAGTAAGTAAGTGTCCTCTGAACCCTGTAACTTCCTCGGTGCTCATCAGAATAAGTAAGTGTCCTCTGAACCCTGTACCTTCCTCGGTGCTCATCACACTAAGTAAGTGTCCTCTGAACCCTGTAACTTTTCGGTGCTCATCAAACTAAGTAAGTGTCCTCTGAACCCTGTACCTTCCTCGGTGCTCATCACAGTAAGTAAGTGTCCTCTGAACCCTGTACCTTCCTCGGTGCTCATCACACTAAG
>NW_027403874.1:0-2646 GCF_003265705.2 Callorhinus ursinus
TTTCCTGACTTGTTAATTTTAGCCATTCTAACGAGTGTGAGGTGGTATCTCATTGAGGTTTTGATTTGGATTTCCCTGATGCCAAGCGATGTTGAACACTTTTTCATGCGTCTGTTTACCATTTGGATGTCTTCTTTGGAAAAATGTCTCTTCATGTATTCTGCCCATTTCTTGATTGGATTATTTGTTCTTTCGGTGTTGAGTTTGATAAGTTCTTTATAGATTTTGGATACTAGCCCTTTATCTGATATGTCATTTGCAAATATTTTCTCCCATTCTGTCAGTTGTCTTTTGGTTGTGTGGACTGTTTCTTTTGCTGTGCAAAAGCTTTTTATCTTGATGAAATCCCAATAGTTCATTTTTATCCTGGCTTCCCTTGCCTTTGGCGATGTTTCTAGGAAGAAGTTGCTGCAGCTGAGGTCGAAGAGGTTGCTGCCTGTGTTCTCCTTTAGGATGTTGATGGACTCCTGTCTCACGTTTAGGTCTTTCAACCATTTGGAGTCTATTTTTGTGTGTGGCGTAAGGAAATGGTCCAGTTTCATTCTTCTGCATGTGGCTGTCCAATTATCCCAACACCATTTGTTGAAGAGACTGTCTTTTTTCCATTGGACATTCTTTCCTGCTTTGTCAAAGATGAGTTGACCATAGAGTTGAGGGTCCATTTCTGGGCTCTCTATTCTGTTCCATTGATCTATGTGTCTGTTTTTGTGCCAGTACCATACTGTCTTGATGATGACAGCTTTGTAATAGAGCTGGAAGTCCGGAATTGTGATGCCGCCAGCTTTGCTTTTCTTTTTCAATATTCCTCTGGCTATTCGGGGTCTCTTCTGGTTCCATGCAAATTTTAGGATTATTTGTTCCATTTCTTTGAAAAAGGTGGATGGTATTTTGATGGGGATTGCATTGAATGTGTAGATTGCTCTAGGTAGCACTGACATCTTCACAATGTTTGTTCTTCCGATCCATGAGCGTGGAACGTTTTTCCATTTCTTCGCATCTTCTTCAATTGCTTTCATGAGTATTTTATAGTTTTCTGAGTACAGATCCTTAGCCTCTTTGGTTAAATTTATTCCTAGGTATCTTATGGTTTTGGGTGCAATTGTAAATGGGATCGATTCCTTGATTTGTCTCTCTTCTGTCTTGTTGTTGGTGTATAGGAATGCCACTGATTTCTGTGCATTGATTTTATATCCTGCTACTTGACTGAATTCCTGTATGAGTTCTAGCAGTTTTGGGGTGGAGTCTTTTGGGTTTTCCACATACAGTATCATATCATCTGCAAAGAGTGAGAGTTTGACTTCCTCTTTGCCGATTTGGATGCCTTTGATTTCTTTTTGTTGTCTGATTGCTGTGGCTAGGACTTCTAATACTATGCTGAATAGCAGTGGTGAGAGTGGACATCCCTGCCGCGTTCCTGACCTTAGGGGAAAAGCTCTGAGCTTTTCCCCATTGAGAATGATATTCGCTGTAGGTTTTTCATAGATGGCTTTTATGATATTGAGGTATGTACCCTCTATCCCTATACTCTGAAGAGTTTTGATCAAGGAAGGATGCTGTACTTTGTCAAATGCTTTTTCTGCATCTATTGACAGGATCATATGATTCTTGTTCTTTCTTTTGTTAATGTATTGTATTACGTTGATTGATTTGCGGATGTTGAACCAGCCTTGCAGCCCAGGGATAAATCCCACTTGGTCATGGTGAATAAACTTTTTAATGTACTGTTGGATCCTATTGGCTAGTATTTTGGTGAGAATTTTTGCATCCATGTTCATCAAGGATATTGGTCTGTAATTCTCCTTTTTGATGGGGTCTTTGTCTGGTTTTGGGATCAAGGTAATGGTGGCCTCATAAAATGAGTTTGGAAGTTTTCCTTCCATTTCTATTTTTTGGAACAGTTTCAGGAGAATAGGTATTAATTCTTCTTTAAATGTTTGGTAGAATTCCCCTGGGAAGCCATCTGGCCCTGGGCTTTGGTTTGTTGGGAGATTTTTGATGACTGTTTCAATTTCCTTAGTGGTTATAGGTCTGTTCATGTTTTCTATTTCTTCCTGGTTCAATTCTGGTAGTTGATACATCTCTAGGAATGCACCCATTTCTTCCAGGTTATCTAATTTGCTGGCATAGACTTGCTCATAATATGTTCTTATAATTGTTTGTATTTCTTTGCTGTTGGTTGTGATCTCTCCTCTTTCATTCATGATTTTGTTGATTTGGGTCATTTCTCTTTTCTTTTTGATAAGTCTGGCCAGGGGCTTGTCAATCTTGTTAATTCTTTCTAAGAACCAGCTCCTAGTTTCGTTGATCTGTTCTACTGTTCTTTTGGTTTCTATTTCATTGATTTCTGCTCTGATCTTTATTATTTCTCTTCTCCTGCTGGGTTTAGGCTTTATTTGCTGTTCTTTCTCCAGCTCCTTTAGGTGTAGGGTTAGGTTGTGTATTTGAGACCTTTCTTGTTTCTTGAGAAAGGCTTGTATTGCTATATACTTTCCTCTCAGGACTGCCTTTACTGTATCCCAAAGATTTTGAACAGTTGTGTTTTCATTTTCATTGGTTTCCATGAATTTTTTTAATTCTTCTTTAATTTCCTGGTTGACCCATTCATTCCTTAGTGGGATGCTCTTTAGCCTCCATGTATTTGAGTTC
>NW_027403875.1:0-2645 GCF_003265705.2 Callorhinus ursinus
TTTAAAACCAAGACGTAGGTGATAGATATGCTTGTTGCACTGGGGCCCCACTTCTCGTAGCCCCTCTCAATGGAGTTAGGAAAAAATTAATATATAATGTGTACACATGTACATATAAATGTATCTATCATCTGTAAATAAATAAGAGTCCATATTGATACCTCTGACTCCAATTTAGCAACACAGAATTAATTCTAGCTTCCCTCTCTGTCCTTATTTGTAACTCCTTTCTCCCAGTGAAATACATGTCTCTGATTATCTATAATATATTTACTTATTTGTTGAACCATACAAATAGATTATAAATAAAGCAGTTTCAGAATTCCTAAACTGTACCCTGTGACAAGTTTACTGACTAGAGTAAATTCTTTTATAAAATGCTCTTTTTGTCTTTATAAAAAGACAAGTGTTAAAATATCCATTCAAAACACTTTCAGTTAACTCCTTTCAGTGTGGTTATGTGACTCATTTGTAATACAGTTAAATTTGTCACCATGTGCATTTTATCCTTCTCTCCACATCCTGGTAGATTTTTAAAATTTATATGAAGTTTACTCTTTGTGGCAAACAGCTCTATGGGCTTTAACAAATACACCGATTTGTGTGTCCACCACCACAGTTCTATATGTGATCTCTCCATCACCTGCTTAATTCCACCTTGATAAATACTTGTAGAAAACCATTCCTTCCGCCCCCACAGACCCTGGCAACCTCTGTTTTCCTCTCTATAGTCTTGTCTTTTCCAGAGTATTATATAAGTGAGATCATGCACTGCGTAAACCTTTTGGATCTAGCTTCTTTCTCTTAATAAAATGCATTTAAGATTCATCCATAGTTTCTGGGGCACCTGGGTGGCTCGGTTGGTTAAGCGTCCAACTCTTGGTTTAGGCTCAGGTCACGATCTCAGAATCGTAGGATCGAGCCCCATGTTGGGCTCCATGCTCAGCATGGAATCTGCTTGAAATTCTCTCTCCCTCTCGTTCTGCCCCTTGCCCCACTCATGCTCACTTTCTCTCTCTCTCAAATAAATAAATAAATAAATCTTTAAAAATCTGATTTGTCTATAGTTTCTAATTTAGGAATTCATTCCTTTTTATCTGAGTAGTATTCCATCATATAGATATACCACTCTTTATCTATTCATTAGTTGAAGGATATCTGGGCTATTTTCAATTATTGGTGGTAATGAATAAAGCTACTATAAACATTTGAATACAGGTTGTTGTGGGGCACCTGGGTGGCTCAGTCGGTTGAGCATCCGACTCTTGACTTCAGCTCAGTTCATGATCTTAGGGTGGTGAGATCAAGCCCTGTGGCAATGGGCTCCACACTCAGCAGGGAGTCTGCTTAGGATTCTTTCTTCTCCTCTCCTCTCTCATAAATAAATAAATCTTTGAACATAGGTTTCTGTGCAAACATAAGTTTCCATTTCTTTTGGGAAAATACCTAAGAGTGGAATTGCTGGGTAATATGGTGGGTGTATGTTTAACTCTATAAGAAACTGACAAAGCATTTTCCAAAGTGTCTGTACATGTGCATTCCTACCAGGAATTTATGGGAGTTCCTGTCACTCTGCCTCCTCACAGCATTTGGTATTCCTTTTTTTTTTTTTTAGACATTCTAATAGGGGTTAAACAGAAAGGTATTAAAGTTAAACAAGTCAGCTTAAGATATTTAAACTGTAAATGTGTGAATTTTGCCATTATCTCAAAATGTATCAAAGAAACGTGTGAAAATATTAAGAAATGTCAGCAAATGAAAGGCAGAGGAAGGCATGGGAATAGTTAATTTAAGACAGTTATCTTTATACTCTTATTTTCTTTTTATTCATTTTTCATATTCTAGCTACTGGAAAGATAAATGGTATCTTTGCAATGAAATGACAGGAAAAGTCACTCTGCATAAAAAGATAAGAAAATTGAGCTAATAGTTCAAATATTCAGCAATAGCAGGAAGGCTAGATTCAAGCTCACTTCTATTTTCCCTAATTTGTCATAACACCAATCATTGGGCTTTTTGCCTACAGAAGGTAAGCAACAAATGACACCTCCTGGGGGGGGAGGCCCTCCAGAGATGCATTTCCTTATTATCAGATAAGTAGAAATGCCCAAAGTGTTAAAAACAAAAGTGGTATGTCACTCTCAGAAACAGGCAAACATAAGCTATACTACTGGAAATCAAGATAGTGATTACCCATTGGGACAGAATAGTGACTGGAAGGAAGTAGAGGTTGCCAACTTGCTGTTAATGATCTCTTGATTACGTATGGCTCACATATGGTTTGTGTACTTTTGTGTATGTATGTTTACAGAAAATTATACATACATTCCTAACACTTAGGAATGGTGGATTGAGGGGCACCTGGGTGGCTCAGTTGGCTAAGCGTCTGCCTTCCGCTCAGGTCATGATCCCGGGGTCCTGGGATTAAGCCCCACGTCGGGCTCCCTGCTCTATGGGGAGCCTGCTTCTCCCTCTTCCTCTGCTGCTCCCCCTGCTTGTGCTTGCGCTCTCTCTCTCTCTCTCAAATAAATAAAATCTTAAGAAAAAAAGGGGCGCCTAGGTGGCTCAGTCAGTTAAGCATCTGCCTTTGGCTCAGGTCAGTGGGGAGTCGGCTTCTCCCTCTCATTCTGCTCCTCCCCCTGCTC
>NW_027403876.1:0-2645 GCF_003265705.2 Callorhinus ursinus
AACAACCCCTTGGAGATGGACATAGCTTGCCCCATCCTCCCAGCGTCTGTGGTTTCTGTCACACCAGAGAGCACCTACTACATCCACTACTACTTCAAAGCCAGGCCCTTCCTTATTGCCATCTGCCTCTGCATCAGGAAAGGTCAGAGCACCCCAAAGATGCATCATCACACCTCTCAATGTGGTAGCTGATTCACCTTGAGGTTACACTGGTCCCTGGCTCCTTTGAGCCCCTTGCTTCCTCATCCACAAGATGCAGACATTAGGACATTGTGCCCAGATGGTGAGGAGTCCGAGATTTAAGGGATTTAAAGGTACGCCGGGCATTGTGAAACATGGCCCCCACAAAGAGGATCAACAGGCCTCAGACCCGGATCGGCATCTCCTGCATCCAAGTACATCACTGTTTCCAGTCAGGGTCAAGCAAAGTGACCTGTGCACATCTGCTGGGGGCCACAGTCTATGCTGCAACAAATTGCTCTCCTAATCAGCTTTGTTCTCATGGGACAATGATGAAGAAAAGAAAAGCTCTGTATACCCCAACATGCGCAGCATATCAGGTGATGATGTGTGCTCTGGAGGATGAGGAAGTGCATGGCGGGGTGCTCTTCCCAAGTGGACGGGAAAAGGCCACGAAAAAGCCTGAGTGAGTGGAAAATTTCTGTGGCGTCAAATGGCATTTTCCTCACAACTCAAGATCTTCTGCTCCACTTGTGAATCACTTTATCGTTAATGTTCATTTTGTAAAAGGAATCTCAAATATTTGCTACTTTATGTGAATTTCCAGTCACAGCTTCAGTTTAATCTGCTCCTGGAATGTTTGCTCTCCTCGCAAACATCCCTGAAGGCCTGGAAGGAAGCCCCAGTTCATGCTACCTGCACTCCACACGAGCTCACTGAGCAAGGGTGCACAAGTGGATCAATGATGCCTGGGTGCAAGAGCCCTGAGCTTCACTGTCTCAGGGGGCAGACCCTCTTCCCACTCCATCAGGCTTTACACCACCCCTTGTTGAATCATGAAGACAAAATCTCCAATCTTCTCCAGCCCTAAGACCCAGAGAGGGTTCCCTATGGAAAGGCATGTCCAGGGAGAATGTTACAGGAGACATCGTCAGAGGCCACCAGGGAGAACCAGCCTTGTATGTTTGTACGGTGGGGAAGGGAGCAGAAGGGAGATGGTGCAAGAGAACCCATGGACTCTGTAGGATCAGGTCCAAACTCATGTCCTACAAAAATCTCCCCAATTCTGAGCCTGATCCCGACAAGAAAAACTGAGCACTTAGCCGCTTCACTCAGAAGACCGTATACCTCCTCTCTAGACCCAAGGCCAGCTCCTGAATCCAGTGGCTCCTGGGAGGGCCTTCAGAAGCCCCTGCTGGAGCCCAGGAGCCGAGAAAAAGAGGCCAGAGGCGATGGGTGTACTGCCAGACTCTGACCACACCCCTCAGGAAGGCAGTGGTGAGGCGTCACAGGAAATGGAAGGAAGAACAGGAGGAGAGCAAGCAAAGCAAGGAGTTTTAAGAACTGTTGAAAGTCATGAAACCAACCGTTTCCTATATGTGACGTTGTCATGGATGGATATTTGCGTATTATTTACAAATTGGGATGTTTGAGCAGCAGGTGCGCAACATACAGATGGAGACATGGTTTTCGTGTTGTCTGTTGGTTGGATGGCGTGAGTCAGCAGGTAGGTTAAGGTAAATCAAGAACAAAAACAGAAAACAAAAGAGAAAATGAGTCATCAACACAAGCAAAAACTCAAACTTTGAATACCTCACTGGAAAATTTTAGGATTTTAGTAATCTTTGCATATTTGGCTTAAAATGCATCAAATCAAAACATATTTTTGAAATCTGTAGGTTATGCAGACAGGGTGGCATTTATTTGCATTCCTGTTTCTAATGCAAATCCAAAGATGACTCACAGACACTTATTTTTTTATTTCCAGGCAAAGAAATCAATGTCAGTTTTATGCTTGCTTGGGAAGGCTGTCTCTACATGACCCTGGTTAAGACTATTATTCTATTTTGATTAAGTTGGTGGTGGGAACTGACACTCATCTTTTTGCCTAAGGAAAAAAAAGTACATTCACAAAGTAACATCTGAAGTGACTACAAATGAACAAAAATAAAGACACCACTAATCCACATGATGACTTCCTTTCATCATTTCCCCTCTCGGCAGAACTCGGTGAAGGACTGAGCTCTGAGAGTGCCAGTGGCCAGGGCACAGCAGAGCTTCCAAGCCAAGCAGCTCCTCAGCCCTCCCACCGGCCCTGCTAGGCATCGGGGACCGACGGCAGCAGCCATGGAGGGCTTATTTGAAGCAAGGTCTGATACAACCACAAGCCCGCTTGGCCTTGCGTGTCCAACAGCTGAGGGACAGACACTGGGCTACTCCAGACACCTGCACTACAGAAGGTCTCTGCCTTGTGTGCGGGCCACTTTGGAGGCGGAAGTTTCCCTGCAAGACAGCTGGGCATCATGCTCTCTGCATGTCTGGCAACCCCCACCCTTGATGCCTGCTCATCAGTCCGCCCTCTTGGGCGAGGAGGCACACACATGAAGAACCCCCCAGAGCTGTGCCCTTGCAGACAGGAGCGCATTGTCTGGATCCCTTTATCTAGGGAACAAAGATGCCTGTGT
>NW_027403877.1:0-2645 GCF_003265705.2 Callorhinus ursinus
TTTAAAACCAAGACGTAGGTGATAGATATGCTTGTTGCACTGGGGCCCCACTGCTCGTAGCCCCTCTCAATGGAGTTAGGAAAAAATTAATATATAATGTGTACACATGTGCATATAAATGTATCTATCATCTGTAAATAAATAAGAGTCCATATTGATACCTCTGACTCCAATTTAGCAACACAGAATTAATTCTAGCTTCCCTCTCTGTCCTTATTTGTAACTCCTTTCTCCCAGTGAAATACATGTCTCTGATTATCTATAATATATTTACTTATTTGTTGAACCATACAAATAGATTATAAATAAAGCAGTTTCAGAATTCCTAAACTGTACCCTGTGACAAGTTTACTGACTAGAGTAAATTCTTTTATAAAATGCTCTTTTTGTCTTTATAAAAAGACAAGTGTTAAAATATCCATTCAAAACACTTTCAGTTAACTCCTTTCAGTGTGGTTATGTGACTCATTTGTAATACAGTTAAATTTGTCACCATGTGCATTTTATCCTTCTCTCCACATCCTGGTAGATTTTTAAAATTTATATGAAGTTTACTCTTTGTGGCAAACAGCTCTATGGGCTTTAACAAATACACCGATTTGTGTGTCCACCACCACAGTTCTATATGTGATCTCTCCATCACCTGCTTAATTCCACCTTGATAAATACTTGTAGAAAACCATTCCTTCCGCCCCCACAGACCCTGGCAACCTCTGTTTTCCTCTCTATAGTCTTGTCTTTTCCAGAGTATTATATAAGTGAGATCATGCACTGCGTAAACCTTTTGGATCTAGCTTCTTTCTCTTAATAAAATGCATTTAAGATTCATCCATAGTTTCTGGGGCACCTGGGTGGCTCGGTTGGTTAAGCGTCCAACTCTTGGTTTAGGCTCAGGTCACGATCTCAGAATCGTAGGATCGAGCCCCATGTTGGGCTCCATGCTCAGCATGGAATCTGCTTGAAATTCTCTCTCCCTCTCGTTCTGCCCCTTGCCCCACTCATGCTCACTTTCTCTCTCTCTCAAATAAATAAATAAATAAATCTTTAAAAATCTGATTTGTCTATAGTTTCTAATTTAGGAATTCATTCCTTTTTATCTGAGTAGTATTCCATCATATAGATATACCACTCTTTATCTATTCATTAGTTGAAGGATATCTGGGCTATTTTCAATTATTGGTGGTAATGAATAAAGCTACTATAAACATTTGAATACAGGTTGTTGTGGGGCACCTGGGTGGCTCAGTCGGTTGAGCATCCGACTCTTGACTTCAGCTCAGTTCATGATCTTAGGGTGGTGAGATCAAGCCCTGTGGCAATGGGCTCCACACTCAGCAGGGAGTCTGCTTAGGATTCTTTCTTCTCCTCTCCTCTCTCATAAATAAATAAATCTTTGAACATAGGTTTCTGTGCAAACATAAGTTTCCATTTCTTTTGGGAAAATACCTAAGAGTGGAATTGCTGGGTAATATGGTGGGTGTATGTTTAACTCTATAAGAAACTGACAAAGCATTTTCCAAAGTGTCTGTACATGTGCATTCCTACCAGGAATTTATGGGAGTTCCTGTCACTCTGCCTCCTCACAGCATTTGGTATTCCTTTTTTTTTTTTTTAGACATTCTAATAGGGGTTAAACAGAAAGGTATTAAAGTTAAACAAGTCAGCTTAAGATATTTAAACTGTAAATGTGTGAATTTTGCCATTATCTCAAAATGTATCAAAGAAACGTGTGAAAATATTAAGAAATGTCAGCAAATGAAAGGCAGAGGAAGGCATGGGAATAGTTAATTTAAGACAGTTATCTTTATACTCTTATTTTCTTTTTATTCATTTTTCATATTCTAGCTACTGGAAAGATAAATGGTATCTTTGCAATGAAATGACAGGAAAAGTCACTCTGCATAAAAAGATAAGAAAATTGAGCTAATAGTTCAAATATTCAGCAATAGCAGGAAGGCTAGATTCAAGCTCACTTCTATTTTCCCTAATTTGTCATAACACCAATCATTGGGCTTTTTGCCTACAGAAGGTAAGCAACAAATGACACCTCCTGGGGGGGGAGGCCCTCCAGAGATGCATTTCCTTATTATCAGATAAGTAGAAATGCCCAAAGTGTTAAAAACAAAAGTGGTATGTCACTCTCAGAAACAGGCAAACATAAGCTATACTACTGGAAATCAAGATAGTGATTACCCATTGGGACAGAATAGTGACTGGAAGGAAGTAGAGGTTGCCAACTTGCTGTTAATGATCTCTTGATTACGTATGGCTCACATATGGTTTGTGTACTTTTGTGTATGTATGTTTACAGAAAATTATACATACATTCCTAACACTTAGGAATGGTGGATTGAGGGGCACCTGGGTGGCTCAGTTGGCTAAGCGTCTGCCTTCCGCTCAGGTCATGATCCCGGGGTCCTGGGATTAAGCCCCACGTCGGGCTCCCTGCTCTATGGGGAGCCTGCTTCTCCCTCTTCCTCTGCTGCTCCCCCTGCTTGTGCTTGCGCTCTCTCTCTCTCTCTCAAATAAATAAAATCTTAAGAAAAAAAGGGGCGCCTAGGTGGCTCAGTCAGTTAAGCATCTGCCTTTGGCTCAGGTCAGTGGGGAGTCGGCTTCTCCCTCTCATTCTGCTCCTCCCCCTGCTC
>NW_027403878.1:0-2643 GCF_003265705.2 Callorhinus ursinus
GGAAAATTCCTCCTTATTCCTGCTTTCATGAGTATTTATATCAGCAACAGTCATTGGACTTTGGTTAGAACATTTTCTGAATCAATTAATATGACCACATGTTTTTATTTAAAAATTCATTGTGCTGTATTACATTGCTTGTTTCACTCTATTGAATAACCTTTGAGGTGTTTGTGCAGAGCCACATGCTTAGGGTGCATAGTCTATTTATGAGCTCTTGGTTTTGCAATTCTTCTGTTCTAGCTTCTTACATCTATATTAAGAAAGGTACAGGAATGCATTTTGCTGATATTGTGAGGTTGGTAATAGTGGTTAGGGCTAGGGATAGGAGTTAGGGTTTAGGGTTAGGGTTAGGGTCTCCCTGTCCTCTGCTGCACTGAACCCATTCTCCTCTGGTAACTAGAGTGATATTTTCAGGAACATAACCTTTGGGCCTCTCTGTGGTCTGCTCCCCTCCTGCCCGTCCTCTCCAGCCTCACCTCTTCCACCACAGCCCCCCTTCTTTGGGCCACCAAGTGTGTGGTCGTCGTCCCACATGTGCCCTGGGCCTGACTACAAGCCTTTGCTTTTGATGTGCCCTCTGCCAGGATCCCTCTTCTATCCCCTTGCTTCATATCTGGCTTGTTCCCCCATTGGCTGGGTCTGGACTTGCCCTCTGGTGACCTGACTCATGTCAGCTGTTTGAGTGTGCTTGTCCCCTATTTAAATGTAGTACCCGCCTTCCCTGTGTGAGCGATTTACTAACCTGCCAGGTATGGGGCAGGCCCAGGGAATTAGCATTAGCGTCTAAGCAAAAATATCAGTCTGAGAGAGGCTCACTACCCTTGCCTATAATGGGGGAGCTGCTGTACACACAGGGTGGAGCAGGTAGAACCCATAAAGGGGGACCAGCCATGGGACGTGGTTGGGTAAGACTTTAAAGCCTTTGGGGCTTGGGAGATGTAGGCCTGGACCTGGAAGATTACACCCTTGGATTCAAGCCTGGGGCCTAAGCAAGCCCCCTCTTCTTCCTGGTGTCGACTTTTGCCTTCCCTGTCAATGGGCTGGACATTATTCCTGATGTCGCAGAGTTTGAGGGTGACCCCTCCTAGGAATACCAGTGGCTTACTGAACACCTTCTCAGCAGGATGCCCAGGAGCCTTCCAGGGAGTACCCTACAGGAAGTGGAGACAGGTCTGTGGGGGCCAGCAGCAGCCCACTCAAAGCAAAGTGGGACAGGTGGCCGGGCCTGCTGATTCTAGCCGCTCTGTAAGTCATAGAAATGAGGGTTGTGCCCAAAGGTGGTTCCTTCCTGGAAGGTGGGATGGGATCTACAGGAGGGGAGGACAGTGGAGGGCACCTGCAGGGTTTGCCCAGGAGCTCAGCGCAGGGGGAGTGTTCCTGGCTCCAGCATCCTGACTGTGGGGCTGCATGGGTTTCCAGCCTCCGAAGCCTCAGGCTCCCCTTTGGAAGACAGGCTGCTGATGGCCCCCATCTCTGGGAACAGATATTAGGGAGGTCCTGCTGGCTGATTCCCTCAGGAAGGTGAGGAGGTGGCTGTTGCTTAAAGCAGCCCGGGGCCTGCCCCCTTGAAGAAGGTGCACACGTCCATGGCCCCCAGCTCTGGTGTCCTGCTGCCAGCCTCTGGCAGTGACCCTCTTCCTGCCCTGTCCACTGCCCCTGTGGATGCATGGTCTTCCTGGAGCTGTTCCTGCAGATGGCAGAGAAGCACTACATGGTGGGGCATGGGGTCACCTACAAAGTTTTCACCAATCAGCCAGCTGCCGGGCCCCGTGTGCCCCTCCATGTAGGCCGGAGTGTGGTGGTCCTCATGGTGGACACAGGGTCCCTTACTACGTCTTCACTGACCAGCTGGTTGCTGTGCCGTGTGTGCCAATCTGGGAGGGCTGGAGGGTGGTGGTTGTTGATGTACGCGGCGTCCTGCTCTGGCAGGATGTGTCCATGCAGCATGTAGCGATGATCAGCCTCCTCCACGAGCAGGACTGCCTCTGTGACGTGGATGACCTGGTCTACGTGGACGTGGATGCGGGAATGAAGTTCTGGGACCATGTAGGCATGGAGATCCTGCCCCCCTCTTTGCCACCCCACACCCCAGTTTCTACTGGGCAGCCCATGAGGACTTTATCTACGATCGCTGGCCACAGTCCCAGACCCAAATCCCCAGGTACCAGGTCAACTTTTACTACGTGGGGGCCTTTTTTGGGGCATTGGTGGTGGAGTTTCCCCGACTGACCTCGGCTTGTCACTAGGCGATGGAGGTCAACTGGGACAATGGGATTGAGGCTGTGTGGCCCGATAAGAGCCACCTGAACAGGTACATGCTGGGCCAGATGGCCACCAAGGTGCTGTCCCCAGAGGACCTGTGGACCCACGGCTGCTGGGCTGGCCCCCCCATCATTCCCCACATCATGAAGAAGCTGAGATCCATGGCTGTGCCCAAGAATCAACAGGGCACCCAGAACTCATGAGGGGCTGTGCCCAGAGGAGCTGTGGGACCTGGGTTATTGGGCTGTCCCCTGAAGGACCTGTGAGACCAGCAGCTGATGGGATGCGCCTGTCATGAAGAAGCTGAGATATGTGGCTGTGCCCAAGAATGACCAGGACATCTGGAAGTCACCAGGGGCTGCCCCCGTCTCCATTAGG
>NW_027403879.1:0-2641 GCF_003265705.2 Callorhinus ursinus
CCTGATATCCACCAAGATGCCCGAGGCTGTCCCCATTTTGGAGGTGCAGTTCAGCAAGAAGATGGAGTTGTTAGAAGGTGGCTTGACACCCGGAAGTGCCAGCACGTCTTCCCCAGCAGAGAAGGGCTGCTATGTCTGGCAGGTGGGTGAGTGCGCGTCACTCTCCAGGGGCGCGGCCTGTGGTACACCGTTAACGTGCTGCGTCGCTGATAGCATCTGCTGGTTCTGTGCACCAGTGCAGACTGTCCGTTTGTTTGTAAATGAGAACACTTCAGACCGTTTTCCTCAATACCTGCGACCTCAGACTGTGTGAGTCCCGGAGCACGGGTGTATCACACACTGGAGGGCTGTGTGGGTTTCCTCTGAGCTCAGCAAGGCTCGGTGGCACTTTCAGAACAGAGGAAGGCTCCACGGTAGGCGATTCCCCCTTTCCTCTGTGTGACTCAGGGCACCTAGCTGCCCACCCTGGTGGGTGTCCAGTCCCTCCACCCCTGACCTTGGCATCAGTCTGGGTCATCCCAGCCCGCCTTCCAGGGACATGTTTAGGAATCAGAATCTCTGAAAACTGCAGCATAGTTTTTGTGGGTTTGCAGGCCTCCACTGTTGGTTAGGCGTGCTGTCCTCCGAGTGTCTCTGGGGAGCACGGAGCTGGCATGGCCAGGGGTCGCAAGGGTCCCAGGTTGCAGGCCCAGCCCCAGCCTTGCCCACAGCAGCCTGGGGTCATCTGACTTCTCAGATTTGCCGTCCTGATGGTATCCAGTGGCATCTTGCTGGTGTCTTTATTTTCATGTCTGATTGATTGTGACGTGGAGCATCTGATGCTCCTTATTTGCTTTTGGGCTTCACATGTTTCTCTGTGGATTGCCTATTCTGTGGTTTTTGTTTTTTTATTCTGCTGTGCTGTTTGTTTAGTCCATGTTGTAGGTATGCATCCCTGTTGGCTTTAGAAGCTACCACCTCTGCCAGACTGTCATTCTCCATTACAGAAATCCTTAATTGGGTAAATTCCCCTTAAGTTTGTTTCTGCACCCATCTTAAGAATCCCAAAGTCATAAAATACCTTATTTTCCCATAGGTGATCTTATGTCTGTGTTATTGTGATTTTTCTAACAGCTAGTAGTCTTTCCTTATTGACTTTGATTGTTGGATGTCTGTTACAATAAGAGATATGTTTGCTTCTTTTTGTTCTGAAGTGATTGATTTCAGTGCTAATATGTAACCTGGTTCCCTAACACATGAATATTTTGATGTTATTCTACATGGCTTCACGTTTCAAAAGAAATTTACCTGAAAATAGATCTGTCCCATAAGCACCAAAATTTTGGAAGTGTTAATGTAAACAGGTAATTTTTTCGCATTTCCAGATTTCTCTTTGGCCCTTCTCAAGGCAGGACTGGGAAGCCCGTAAAGGGGCCGAGAAGGGTGGGCAGTACCAGCGAGCCCAAGACCCTGATAAGGGAGGCATCAGGCCAGGCCGTCGGTGCCCCCACCCTGCGGTTTGCCCCTGGGGGGCTGGGGCTGGGCAGTGAGGGGACCTGGGGCTGTTAGGCCTGAAACAGAGCGCCTTCAGCTGTTGATTCTGCTGATGGAGAACTCCCCGTGCCAGGCACAGTGCCGGGCCCTCACAGTCCCTCTTCTCATGGAGCTCCACCACATTCGTGGGTTTTCTGTGTACCTGGTGGTTTTGGAGAGAGTGTCGCGTGCCAGGTGGGGGATGCCAGCACACTCCATGCAGGGGAGTAGAGGCTTGCTGGGCCTGCTCTGACCCCGAATGTCCAGGTGCAGACAGGGCTGGAGAGGAGCAGCAAGTGCATGCCAGGGCCTCTGTGGCCGTGGTCCAGCAGCAGGAGGCTAGGTGAGTGTGGATTCCACAGGGCCCGCCATCAGGAAGGGCACAGGCCAAGGCTGTTGACCACAGGCCGCACGTCTTCCTCCTCAGGGAAGCCTCACATAAAGTCAGCTGGTGCTGGGCCTTCGCCACATCCACAGACACGTTCTCAGCAGCACCTAGATTCAGGATGTGTGGCCTCGCCTGTCAGTCACAGACGGTGTGTGTGTGGAAGGAGTGGGACCACCTCCACGATGACAGATGGGTGTTCATCCTGGTGCTCACTTTAGCCTCTGGGGTGGAGGGGTTCCCACAGCATGTCTGCATCTGCATGGAGCAAGAGGTGCCATGCTCCCTCGGTGAGGCCACCCTGCCCCGGGAGTGGATGAGGGCGCAGGTGATGAGGAGGGGAGGCAGGGGGGAGGCCAGCACGTGGGCTTGGGAGCAGAACAGCAGGACCGCGTCTGGCTTGCTGGGGGCTCCGCTGGAGGCCTGGGTGGGCCCTCTCTGTCACCTCTGATGTTTCCAGCCCCTGTGTTTTCACTGTCCCACGGTGGAAAATGCAGAAGCGGTGGGGGTGGAAACCATGACTTGACATCTCAGAAATTTACCCCATCCTCCAGAAGCCGTGTTGGTAGCTGCGTGGCCAGCAGGGGGCAGTGTCACCACAGGACCGGGTTTGCCTTGCGTCAGGGTGGGGAAGAACTTTCCAGAGACCTCTGCAGTCCTGTGCAGTGTAGGTGGCCCGGGCAGCGACTGGCCCCGAGGGTCTCCTGGGCTTCAGGGGCTGGGAATGACACAGGTGGCCTGCGT
>NW_027403880.1:0-2641 GCF_003265705.2 Callorhinus ursinus
AACCTAAAAGCAGCAAAGAGCAGAAACGAACACAGACAACAGACAGTTAACAGTCACCTTACAGGTAATACAATGGCACTAAATTCATACCTTTCCATAGTTACCCTGAATGTAAATGGGCTCAATGCCCCAATCAAAAGACACAGGCTATCAGATTGGATTAAAAAACAAGACCCATCCATATGCTGTCTGCAAGAGACTCATTTTAGACCCAAAGAGACCCCCAGATTGAACGTGAGGGTGTGGAAAACCATTTACCAGGAAGAAATATAAAACCTGAACAGAACTATAACCACTAAGGAAATTGAAGCAGTCATTAAAAATCTCCCAACAAACAAAAGCCCAAAACCAGAAGACTTCCCAGGGGAATTCTATCAGACATTTCAAGAAGAATTAATACCTATTCTCCTGAAACTGTTCCAAAAAATAGAAATGGAAGGGAAACTTCCAAACTCATTTTATGAGGCCAGCATTACCTTGATCCCAAAACCAGACAAAGACCCCATCAAAAAAGAGAATTACAGACCAATATCCTTGATGAACATGGATGCAAAAATTCTCACCAAAATACTAGCCAATAGGATCCAACAGTCCATTAAAAGGATTATTCACCATGACCAAGTGGGATTTATTCCTGGGCTGCAAGGCTGGTTCAACATCCGTAAATCAATCAACGTGATAGAATACATTAACAAAAGAAAGAGCAAGAATCATATGATCCTCTCAATAGATGCAGAAAAAGCATTTGACAAAGTACAGCATCCTTTCTTGATCAAAACTCTTCAGAGTATAGGGATAGAGGGTACATACCTCAATATCATAAAAGCCATCTATGAAAAACCTATAGCGAATATCATTCTCAATGGGGAAAAGCTGAGAGCTTTTTCCCTAAGGTCAGGAACGCGGCAGGGATGTCCACTCTCACCACTGCTATTCAACATAGTATTAGAAGTCCTAGCCACAGCAATCAGACAACAAAAAGAAATCAAAGGCTTCCAAATCGGCAAAGAGGAAGTCAAACTCTCATTCTTTGCAGATGATATGATACTTTATGTGGAAAACCCAAAAGACTCCACCCCAAAACTGCTAGAACTCATACAGGTATTCAGTCAAGTAGCAGGGTATAAAATCAATGCACAGAAATCAGTGGTATTCCTATACACCAACAACAAGACAGAAGAGGGACAAATCAAGGAGTGGATCCCATTCACAATTCCATCCAAAACCATTAGATACCTAGGAATAAATTTAACCAAAGAGGCAAAGGATCTGTACTCAGAAAACTATAAAATACTCATGAAAGAAATTGAAGAAGACACAAAGAAATGGAAAAACGTTCCATGCTCATGGATTGGGAGAATCAACATTGTGAAGATGTCAATGCTACCTAGAGCAATCTACACATTCAATGCAATCCCCATCAAAATACCATCCACTTTTTTCAAAGAAATGGAACAAATAATCCTAAAATTTGTATAGAACCGGAAGAGACCCCGAATAGCCAGAGGAATACTGAAAAAGAAAAGCAAAGCTGGCGGCATCACAATTTCAGACTTCCAGCTCTATTACGAAGCTGTCATCATCAAGACAGTATGGTACTGGCACAAACACAGACACATAGATCAATGGAACAGAATCGAGAGCCCAGAAATGGACCCTCAACTCTATGGTGAAGTTATCTTTGACAAAGCAGGAAAGAATTTCCAATGGAAAAAAGACAGTCTCTTCAACACATGGTGCTGGGAAAATTGGACAGCCACATGCAGAAGAATGAAACTGGACCATTTCTTTACACCACACACAAAAATAGACTCCAAATGGTTGAAAGACCTAAACGTGAGACAGGAGTCCATCCAAATCCTAAAGGAGAACACAGGTAGCAACCTCTTCGACCTCAGCCACAGCAACTTCTTCCTAGAAACATTACCAAAGGCATGGGAAGGCAGGGCAAAAATGAACTATTGGGATTTCATCAAGATAAAAAGCTTTTGCACAGCAAAGGAAACAGTCCACAAAACGAAAAGACAACCGACAGAATGGGAGAAAATATTTGCAAATGACATATCAGATAAAGGGCTAGTATCCAAAATCTATAAAGAACTTATCAAACTCAACAGCCAAAGAACAAATAATCCAATCAAGAAATGGGCAGAAGATATGAACAGACATTTCTCCAAAGAAGACATCCAAATGGCCAACAGGCACATGAAAAAGTGCTCAACATCGCTTGGCATCAGGGAAATCGAAATCAAAACCTCAATGCGATACCACCTCACACCTGTCAGAATGGCTAAAATTAACAAGTCGGGGAACGACAGATGTTGGCGGGGATGTGGAGAAAGGGGAACCCTCCTACACTGTTGGTGGGAATGCAAGCTGGTGCAACCCCTCTGGAAAACAGTATGGAGGTTCCTCAAACAGTTGAATTTAGAGCTACCATTCGATCCAGCAATTGCACTCCTGGGTATTTACCCCAAAGATACAAATGTAGGGACCCGAAGGGGTACGTGCACCCCAATGTTTATAGCAGCAATGTCCACAATAGACAAACTGTGGAAAGAACCAAGATGTCCATCGACAGATGAATGGATAAAGAAGAGGTGGTATATATACACAATGGAATATTATGCAGCCATCAAAA
>NW_027403881.1:0-2641 GCF_003265705.2 Callorhinus ursinus
CTAAATCACTAGTGTATGGCTTTGTTCTAGTCTCCTGCCTGATCACAGTCTCTCCCATTATTTTTTCTTTTCTTTTTTCTTTTTTTAAATCTTCTTCTTTCTTCTTTCAAACAATTTCTTATCAATTCCGTTTATAAAACCTTTTATAAGTTTCATCTTTACAGTCATCTTCCATCCCTTCATTGTATCAACCCTTATTTTGTACATATATAAGTCTTTCTTCCTTTAAAATTTTAGGAGGCACCTTCTTCTAACAGACCAAAAAACACCCAAAATCTAGTGTGTGGCACTGATCTATGCACTAGCCTGATCATATTTGATCATATTCTGTTTTTTTTTGTTTTGTTCTGTTTTTGTTTGTTTTTATCTTTTTCTTTTTCTTCTCTTTCTTTTTTCGTTCTTTCCCTTTCTTTTCCCCGGGTTTCAGGTCTTTTCTGATTTGTATAGAGTATATTTGCTGGGGACGTTGTTAACCTATTAGCATTTTGTTCTCATTTATCTGTTCTCCTCTGGACAAAATGACAAAACAAAAAAAAATTCACCTCAGCAAAAAGAGCAAGAGGTAGTACCGTCTGCCAGGGAACTACTCAATACTGACATTAGTACGATGTCGGACCTAGAGTTCAGAATCATGACTTTAAAGATACTAGCTGGGCTTGAAAAAACATAGAAGTTATTAGAGACACCCTTTCTGGAGAAAGAAAAGAACTAAAATCTAACCAAGTCGAAATCAAAAAGGCTATTAATGAGGTGCAATCAAAAATGGGGGCATTAACTGCTAGGAAAAATGAGGCAGAAGAGAGAATCAGCGATATAGAAGACCAAATGATGGAAAATAAAGAGACTGAGAAAAAGAGAGAGAAACAACTACAGGATCACGAGGGCAGAATTCGAGAGATAAGCGATATGATAAGAGGAAACATTAGAATAATTAGGATCCCAGAAGAAGAAGAAAGAGAGAGAGGGGCAGAAAGTATATTGGAGCAAATAATAGCAGAGAACGTCCCTAATGTGGGAAAGGAAACAGGCATCAAAATCCAGGAGGCACAGAGAACTCCTCTCAAAATCAATAAAAATAGGTCAACACCCCGACATCTAATAGTAAAACTTACGAGTCTCAGAGACAAAGAGAAAATCCTGAAAGCAGCTCGGGAGAAGAGATATGTATCCTATAATGGTAGAAACATTAGATTGGCAACAGACCTATCCACAGAGACCTGGCAGGCCAGAAAGGACTGGCAAGATATCTTCAGAGCACTAAACGAGAAAAATATGCAGCCAAAAATACTATATCCAGCAAAGCTGTCATAGAAAATAGAAGGAGAGATAAAAAGCTTCCAGGACAAACAAAAACTAAAGGAATTTGCAAACACAAAACAAGCCCTACAAGAAATATTGAAAGGGGTCCTCTAAGCAAAGAGAGAGCCTAAAAGCAGCATAGATCAGAGAGGAACACAGACAATATACAGTAACAGTCACCTTACAGGCAATACAATGGCACTAAATTCATATCTTTCCAGAGTTACCCTGAATGTAAATAGGCTAAATGCCCCAATCAAAAGACACAGGCTATCAGATTGGATTAAAAAACAAGACCCATCAATATGCTGTCTGCAAGAGACTAATTTTAGACCCAAAAACACCCACAGATTGAATTGAGGGGGTGGAAAACCATTTACCATGCTAATGGACACCAAAAGAAAGCTGGGGTGGCAATTCTTATATCAGACAAATTAGATTTTAAATCAAAGACTGTAATAAGAGATGAAGAAGGACACTATATCCCACTTAAAGGGTCTATCCAACAAGAGGATCTAACAATTGTAAATATCTATGCCCCTAACATGGGAGCAGCCACTTTTTTAAAGCAATTAATAACAAAAGCAAAGAAACACATTGACAACAACACAATAATAGTGGGGGACATTAACACCCCCTGACTGAAATGGACAGATCATCTAAGCAAAAGATCAACAAAGAAATAAAGACTTTAAATGACACACTGGACCAAGTGGACTTCACAGACATATTCAGAACATTCCATCCCAAATCAACGGAATACACATTCTCCTCTAGTGCCCATGGAACATGCTCCAGAATTGATCACATCCTAGGTCACAAATCAGGTCTCAACCGACACCAAAAGATTGGGATTATTCCTTGCATATTTTCAGACCACAGTGCTTTGAAACTAGAACTCGATCACAAGAGGAAAGTCGGAAAGAACTCAAATACATGGAGGCTGAAGAGCATCCTACTAAGGAATGAAAGGGTCAACCAGGAAATTAAGGAAGAATTAAAAAAATTCAGGGAAACCAATGAAAATGAAAACACAACTGTTCAAAATCTTTGGGATACAGCAAAGGCGGTCCTGAGAGGAAGTATATAGCAATACAAGCCTTTCTCAAGAAACAAGAAAGGTCTCAAATACACAACCTAACCCTACACCTAAAGGAGCGGGAGAAAGAACAGCAAATAAAGCCTAAACCCAGCAGGAGAAGAGAAATAATAAAGATCAGAGCAGAAATTAATGAAATAGAAGCCAAAAGAACAGTAGAACAGATCAACGAAACTAGGAGCTGGTTCCTTGAAAGAATTAACAAGATTGATAAACCCCTGGCCGGACTTATCAAAAAAAAAA
>NW_027403882.1:0-378 GCF_003265705.2 Callorhinus ursinus
TAGAATTCCCCCAGGGAATCCATCCAGTCCTGGACTCGTGTTTTGGGAGGTTTTTGATCACTGCTTCAATCTCCTTATTGGTTATTGGCCTATTGAGGTTGTCAATTTCTTCCTGTTTTGGAGTTGGCAGCTTATAGGTTTCCAGGAAGGCCTTCATTTCATCCAGATTGCTCAGTTTATTGGCATAGAGTTGTTGATAATAATTTTTAAAAATTGTTTCTATTTCCTTGGTGTTAGTTGTGATCTCTCCCCTTTCATTCATAATTTTATTAATTTGGGTCCTTTCTCTTTTCTTTTGGATAAGTCTGGCCAGTGGTTTATCGATCTTATTAATTCTTTCAAAGAACCAACTTCGAGTTTCGTTGATCTGATCTACTG
>NW_027403882.1:478-1510 GCF_003265705.2 Callorhinus ursinus
CAGTTTTAAAGCATTGTGGTCTGAGAATATGCAGGAAATAATCTCAATCTTTTAGTATCGATTGAGACCTGATTTGTGACCCAGTATGTGGTCTATTCTGGAGAAAGTTCCATGTGCACTTGAGAAGAATGAGTATTCTGTTGTTTTAGGGGGGAATATTCTGTATATATCTATGAGGTCCATCTGGTCCAGTGTATCATTCAAAGCTCTTGTTTCCTTGTTGATTTTCTGCTTAGATGATCTGTCCATTGCTTAGAGTGGCATATTGAGGTCTCCTCCAATTAACGTATTGTTATCGATATGACTCTTCATTTTGGTTAACAGTTGGCTTATGTAGATGGCTGCTCCCATGTTGGGGGCATAGATATTTACAATTGTTAGATCTTCTTGTTGGCTAGACCCTTTAAGAATGATATAGTGTCCTTCTGTGTCTCTAATTACAGACTTTAAAATCGAATTTCTCTGATATAAGAATTGCTACCCCAGCTTTCTTTTGGGATCCGCTGGCGTGGAAGATGGATCTCCATCCCTTCACTTTCAGTCTGGATGTATATTTAGGTGAAAAATGAGTCTCTTGTAGGCAGCATATGGACGGATCCTGTCTTTTTATCCAATCTGCAACCCTGTGCCATTTTATGGGAGCATTTAGGCCATTCACATTGAGAGTGATTATTGAAAGATATGAATTAATTGTCATTATGTTGACTGGGAAGACGTTGTTTTTATAGATTGTCCCTGTAAATTTCTCTTGTATATCACTCTTGGGGTCTTTCTCCTTTTATAGAGCCCCCCTTACTATTTCTTGCAGGGCCGGCTTAGTGTCACATATTCTTTCCGTTTCTGCCGGTCGTGGAAGCTCTGCATCTCTCCATCCATTCTAAATGACAGCCTTGCCGGATAAAGTATTCTTGGCTGCATGTTCTCATTTAATACTCTGAATATGTCTTGCCAGACGTTTCTGGCTTGCCAGGTCTCTGTGGATAGGTCTGACATTATTCTGATGTTCTTCCCTCTGTACATAAGGAATCTCTT
>NW_027403882.1:1610-2640 GCF_003265705.2 Callorhinus ursinus
TTATCTATTATATTGTCTTCCAGGTCGCTTATTCATTCTTCTGCCTCCCTTACCCTAGCTGCTAGATTATCTAGATTGGATTGGATCTCATTGATAGCATTTTTCAGTTCTGCCAGTTCAGCTTTCATTTCTGCCCTTAGAGACTCTATGTTGCCATTAATTGATTTCTCCATTCCAGCTATTGTCTTCACAATTGCTAGCCTGAATTCCATCTCTGACATCTTGGTTATATCTGCATCCATTTGTAAATCTGCGCCATAAGTCATAATCTCTGAGTCTTTTCTATTTTGGGGATTCCTCCTCCTAGTCATTTTGTTGATGGGTGTTTGAGGGAATGTATAGAGTCCAGATTATTGACCGGAACCCAAGCAAGATGCACCTGTTTTCTAGGGACCTTAGTGATGTTGGCCTCTTGTTTTCCTACCCTGTCTTCTGGGGGAGGGGCCTGCCACGCTGTTACTCAGGCAACCCTCTTTGGGGGGGAGTTGCCCTGCCTCCCTGTGGTTGGGGATGGGCTCAGTGGGAATCAGTTTTGGGGGCTTTTTTTCTCTGGCGGCTTTCCCTGATGGCTTTCCGTGTCTCTTCTGCGAGTCAGAGCAGAAGAGACCGTTTCCAACCCTCTGCTTCAGAGTAGAGATCGCAGTCTGTTCTTCAGTGAGCTCTCCAGGCCACACTGTCTCCGTTTCCGTCCGTGCTGCTATAAACTGTAGCATCCTGGGTTGTGTACCCCTCCGCAGTGCCCCCAGTCCTGCCCCCAGGTTGGGGCACGTCTCTGCCCTTTGTGCTTCTAAAACCGCCAATCACTCCCAGTTCCCACGCGCGACCCCACCACTCCGGGTTTCCGCCCCAGAGGCCTCCCTAAAGTCCTTTCCCCACTGCTACCGGTCTGTGAGTCTGTGCCCCGTCCCCAGTGTGCGAGGCTGTCGCTCACTGGTGGTGTAGGACCCCACGGCCAGGCTCCCTCCCGCTGCCATTTATCCTCCGATATCTGCCTGCGGAATCACGGGTCCCTGCTTCATACCTCGAAACC
>NW_027403883.1:0-2640 GCF_003265705.2 Callorhinus ursinus
ACACCAAAGACATACAAACAATTATAAGAACATATTATGAGCAACGCCATGCCAGCAAATTAGATAACCTGGAAGAAATGGGTGCATTCCTAGAGATGTATCAACTACCAAAAGTGAACCAGGAAGAAATAAAAAACCTGAACAGACCTATAACCAGTAAGGAAATTGAAGGAGTCATCAAAAATCTCCCAAGAAACAAAAGCCCAGGGCCAGACGGCTTCCCAGGGAAATTCTATCAGACATTTAAAGAAGAATTAATACCTATTCTCCTGAAACTGTTCCAAAAAATAGAAATGGAAGGGAAACTTCCAAACTCATTTTATGAGGCCACCATTACCTTGACCCAAAACCAGACAAAGACCCCATCAAAAAGGAGAATTACAGACCAATATCCTTGATGAACATGGATGCAAAAATTCTCATGAAAATACTAGCCAATAGGATCCAACAGTACATTAAAAGGATTATTCACCATGACCAAGTGGGATTTATCCCTGGGCTGCAAGGCTGGTTCAACATCCCCAAATCAATCAACGTGATACAAAACATTAACAAAAGAAAGAACAAGAATCATATGATCCTCTCAGTAGATGCAGAAAAAGCATTTGACAAAGTACAGCATCCTTTCTTGATCAAAACTCTTCGGAGTATAGGGATAGAGGGTACATACCTCAATATCATAAAATCCATCTATGAAAAACCTACAGCGAATATCATTCTCAATGGGGAAAGACTGAGAGCTTTTCCGCTAAGGTCAGGAACGCGGCAGGGGTGTCCACTCTCACCGCTGCTATTCAACATAGTATTAGAAGTCCTAGCCACAGCAATCAGACAACAAAAAGAAATCAAAGGCATCCAAATCGACAATGAGGAAGTCAAACTCTCACTCTTTGCAGATGATATGATACTGTATGTGGAAAACCCAAAAGACTCCACCCCAAAACTGCTAGAACTCATACAGGAATTCAGTCAAGTAGCAGGATATAAAATCAATGCACAGAAATCGATGGCATTCCTATACACCAACAACAAGACAGAAGAGAGAAAAATCAAGGAGTTGATCCCATTTAAAATTGCACCCAAAACCATAAGATACCTAGGAATAAATTTAACCAAAGAGGCAAAGGATGTGTACTCAGAAAACTATAAAATACTCAGGAAAGAAATTGAAGAAGACGCAAAAAAATGGAAAAACGTTCCATGCTCATGGATTGGGAGAACCAACATTGTGAAGATGTCAATGCTACCTAGAGCAATCTACACATTCAATGCAATCCCCATCCAAATACCATCCACTTTTTTCAAAGAAATGGAACAAATAATCCTAAAATTTGTATGGAACCAGAAGAGACCCCGAATAGCCAGAGGAATATTAAAAAAGAAAAGCAAAGCTGGCGGCCTCTCAATTCCGGACTTCCAGCTCTATTACAAAGCTGTCATCATCAAGACAGTATGCTACTGGCACAAAAACAGACACATAGATCAATGGAACAGAATCGAGAGCCCAGAAATGGACCCTCAACTCTATGGTCAACTGATCTTTGACAAAGCAAGAAAGAATGTCCAATGGAAAAAAGTCAGTCTCTTCAACAAATGTTGTTGGGAAAATTGGACAGCCACATGCAGAAGAATGAAACTGGACCATTTCCTTACACCACACACAAAAATAGACTCCAAATGGTTGAAAGACCTAAACGTGAGACAGGAGTCCATCAAATTCCTAAAGGAGAACACAGGTAGCAACCTCTTCGACCTCAGCCGCAGCAACTTCTTCCTAGAAACATCACCAAAGGCACGGGAAGCCAAGGCAAAAATGAACTATTGGGATTTCATCAAGATAGAAAGCTTTTGCACAGCAAAAGAAACAGTCCACAAAACCAAAAGACAACCGACAGAATGGGAGAAAATATTTGCAAATGACAGATCAGATAAAGGGCTAGTATCCTAAATCTATAAAGAACTTATCAAACTCAACACCCAAAGAACAAATAATCCAATCAAGAAATGGGTAGAAGACATGAACAGACATTTTTCCAAAGAAGACATCCAAATGGCCAACAGGCACATGAAAAAGTGCTCACCATCGCTCGGCATCAGGGAAATCCAAATCAAGACCTCAATGAGATACCACCTCACACCCGTCAGAATGGCTAAAATTAACAAGTCAGGGAACGACAGATGTTGGCGGGGATGTGGAGAAAGGGGAACCCTCCTACACTGTTGGTGGGAATGCAAGCTGGTGCAACCACTCTGCTAAACAGTATGGAGGTTCCTCAAACAGTTGAAATTAGAGCTACCATTCGATCCAGCAATTGCACTACTGGGTATTTACCACAAAGATACAAATTTAGGGACCCGAAGGGGTACCTACACCCCAATGTTTATAGCAGCAATGTCCACAATAGCCAAACTGTGGAAAGAGCCAAGATGTCCATCGACAGAAGAATGGATAAAGAAGAAGTGGTATATATACACAATGGAATATTATGCAGCCATCAAAAGGAATGAGATCTTGCCATTTGCAACGACGTGGATGGAACTGGAGGGTGTTATGCTGAGTGAAGTAAGTCAGTCAGAGAAAGACATGTATCATATGACCTCACTGATATGAGGAATTCTTAATCTCAGGAAACAAACTGA
>NW_027403884.1:0-2640 GCF_003265705.2 Callorhinus ursinus
GAGCATCATAAAAAATAAACATAAAAATAAAGTGCCTGAAAAAAAAAGGGAGAAGAGAAAGAGGTAGAGAGGTGTGAGGGGAAGGAAAATGTTGTGACAGCTGCGAGGCAAACATCAGAGTGTTAAAATTTGACCTTGATCACAAAGAAATGAAATGGAATTGTCTACCAAGGAGCAGAAACACGTTATAGGACATTAGTGATTAGAAACTATTGACAAGGTAAAATGTGAGCGAGAAAAAGTACATGAGGATGGGATGCTGGGGCAATTAAGATGGGGAAAATCAACAAAACCGAGGGCCTGAAAGAGGTGCCATGTCAACAGTTTCCCACCAAGATTAACAGAAATCTCCTGTTCTCCGAGGCTACGGAATAAGCCACAGGTTAGGTGGTTAGAGACGAATGCGTTGAAAGAAATGTGACAGAATTGCAGGGGTGTTTCCACATGAGCCTTATAAGAGGTGAGGACTGATGTGGGAAAGACGTTAGGGTTCGAGGCTGACAGTCAAGAGAGAGTTCTTGAGACGTTGGTTGCAAAAAGGTGATTTTATTACAGCACAGGGACAGCCAGGAGTGCCTGAGGATTGTCACACAAATCACGTGGGAGGCGGGGCGGTATTCCGTGCCAGCTTCTGGTGAACAGTTTTGACCCTTCAGTCTTGAAGGTTGTTGAAGGTGGAAGGTCTCATCTTCTGTAACTTCTTCCTGCTGAAGAGGGGCATAGAGATGTCCCTACCTATGGGTCACTGTTGGTCAGTTGGGGCCTCTATATGTAGGAGTTGTGAAAGGGTGAGTCCAGGGGAGACCGTTTGTGTGGCTCTTCCTGAGTGGAAGGGGCCAGCTGTCATCTGGAAGTTATTGCCATGAAGGATTCTGGGCACCAAGTGGAGAGACACTGGAGAAAAGAACAAACATGTTTAGAATAACCGATAGAAAGGGAAGCCCAATTAAGAGTCTCTTGATAGTGGATGAGAATCCTCCCCCAGCCCAAGAGTTTAGCCAGTCTTTAAAGGAAAGAGAGGGATCCTTTGAAGCGCCAATTTGAGCATTCATGTCTGACAGACACCCCGAAATCTTTCTGTGATAATCTGGAGTGGACACCCAGCATTCTGTCTTTGTAATGGCACACGTTCCACCTTTTGCAGCAGGTAAAACATCGAATGCCATTCTATTGTGTAGAACTGCTTTACGCATTTGAGTTATTTCAGTATTTACTAGAGAAATACTGATTTGGGTATCATCTAGGGCCTTGACTGTGTACTACTTAAGAGCTTCCATGCGCCACACGACATCCTCCAGTCCCAAAGAGGGAACAGAGATAGATGCCAGGTGGCCATCACAGTGGAACACAGAACGTGTCCACGGTTGCTTTAATTAGTTGGAAGGTTGCTGGGTTGGTGATGGTTTTCATAATGCACCCTTGCATCCAGGCAAAACCCAAGAGTACAGTGGCCTGTCCAGCCTGGGGGAGCCGTGGCCACAGGTTAGAGCTGCATAGCCACTGGGTCTCAGCCAGGCACCAGCCATCTAATACGGGGCCTCCTTGAACTGCAGTCAGGATTTCAAGGGCTACTCGGTTTTGGAGGGCCCTTCTTTGATCGTGCAGTCATTTCAGGCCCATATTGGATTGGGGGTCATGGCTTGATCATAATCCCCTTTTCTTTAAATTGCTCCATGGGCATATAGGGCTAGGAAGTTATATTTGGAGTCAGTATAAATACTTTTAAGGCTTTTGCCACCTGCAGTGAACAGGTGGGCACTCTTCATTCTGCTTTGGGGGCAGACATGTTTTCTGACAGGGCTTTGGCCTCAACAGTCTGGGTTAGATGGATTATAGAGCATAGCCAGTTTTTCCTACCCCCGTTCCATGAAAATATTGCCATTGGTAAACCAACTATCCTCTGCATTTTCATAGGGGCATGTTAAATCTGATTGATTTAATAACCTCTGAACAGTTATGCTCTGGAGAGGTATAATGGTCAGGTCCAGACATAAGGGTAGCGGGGTTTAAAGTTGTACAGGTTTTAGGTATTAATTTGGGCATATGTATAAGCATAACGTGGTACTTGATAAGTCAGCCTCCTATCATATGTTGGAGTGCTTTGGTCTGTATGACACTCTGGGCCTGACATGACGTCGTTCCGGTCAGGGATGGTCCTGAAGTGGACGTTGAGGCTACTTTTACCAGGAGGGTTGTGGTATGCTTAGCTAAAGCCTCTGTTTGCAATTGTACCTCAATAGGCGTGGCTTCTAGCATCAGTATGACTATGAGGGGTGAAACCATGAAGAAGCGCTTTTTTTGGAGATCCAGCCTTAGTATGATAATTACAAGGAATCACTGTCAAGTGGGAGAAAACTAGTCCGGAGACCAGGCCATCCCCAAGTGCATCATCCAGCCCAATCTTAATGAAAGTGGGGTCATCCATTATCTCCGTAAGTCCACAATTAACCCTGTGGAGTGGGGTATGCTCTGGCTTTTAGCGAATGATTTCATCATCCCAGCCACATAGAATGAGTCAAGGTCTTCGTTGAGATATACAGTCGTTGGGGAATGAACCCGATTTTCCAGTTGTTCAAATAATCCTATGCCCATGGGGTCCTGTTATTATCCCCACAGAATAGCAAGCAAGGAGATTGCCTA
>NW_027403885.1:0-2640 GCF_003265705.2 Callorhinus ursinus
ATCAGTTTATGAACATAGAGGAAAGAAATGTACATTAATTTGGCTTCATAGGAGGGTCAAGTATATCTGGCTTTTAATTAGAAATCAGAAATATACTGCATACGTTTCTAAGAAATACAGGTAACTACACCTTAGTAATTGGTAATATATAGATTATTGGGCTTCATCCATTTTAAGATGAACTTCACAGAAGGACATGTTCTCAGTGGAGGTATGTGTTAACACCTTGATTACCTGTCCAAAGAAATCATATCCCTAAGGGATCTTGATTGAAAACTTCAAAAACTACATGATAGATATTACTGTGATGGTTAGTTAGGGACCAAAATATTTCAGACAATATTTTAAAAAAATGTTCTTTTTTTAAAAGATTTTGTCAGAGGGAGAGCGAGCTGAGTGTGAGCATGAGCAGGGGGGAGGGGCTGAGGGAGGAGCACGCTCCCCACCGAACAAGGAGCCAATGCGGGACTTGATCCCAGTACCCTGCGATCATGACCTGAACCAAAGGCAGATGCTTAACTGACTGAGCCACCCACACGTCCCCAAACAATTTAATATTTAATGGGCTGGCAGTAAGGATAAAAAGTTTACAATGAAGTAATCCTGAAGTTTTCTAATGTTATTCCAAAGAGGGAAAAAAAAAAAAAGCCCAGATTAAAATGAAATAAAACTCATATAACTGAGAATCTGGGTCTGTGATCTCTAAATTTTTTTGCTCTGTTAAACTGGACCTTGTAAAATTGGTATAATCTAATTGGTCATATTTGGTTATTTCAATTATATGAATGGTTAGTGTAGATACTAGAATCAATTAGGACAATTACTTTTAACGAAAAATGATTCTTCATATTAATTTGAGTACATACCAGCACGAAGTGTCCAGCAGTCCGGCAGGCTTCCAGGTAGGAGCGATGAAGCACCCATTTCCCAGTTGCCACTGAGGCTAAATACTTCTCGTTTCGAAGTGGATGTCCCACAACAATGTGTGTACAATTGCGATCAAAGCACTGTTTCTCTATTACTAATCCACCTAAAGTAGAGAAAAACTGATACGTGATTGGAATTCTTAACTTCTTCCGAGGAAAGACGTGTCAACTCTGCATAGAAATTATTTATAAATAAAATGCACCAAATAAACTGAAAAACCTTGACTGACAATTATTTTACTTCACATACATTTTTTAAAATATTTTTTTACTAACATAATAAAATAAAATAAAAAATATGTATTTTTTAAAGATGATTTGACAGCGAGCACAAGCAGGGGGAGCGGCAGGCAGAGGGAGAGGGAGAAGCAGGACCCTGGGATCATGACCTGGGCCAAAGTCAGCCACTTAACCCCTATAATATTTTTATTTTATTTTTATTAAATATTTTATTTGTCAGAGGTAGGTAGAGACAGAGAGCACAAGCGGGGGGGGGCAGCAGAGGGAGAAGCAGACTCCCCGCTGAGCAGGGAGCCCGATGCAGGACTCGATCCCAGGCCCCTGGGATCATTATCTGAGCCAAAGGCAGATGCCCAACCAACTGAGCCACCCAGGCATGCCCCCCATAATTTTTTTTTTTAAAGATTTTAATTATTTATTTGAGAGAGAGAGAGAAACAGCATGAGAGGGGAGAAGGTCAGGGGGAGAAGCAGGCTCCCTGCTGAGCTGGGAGCCTGATGTGGGACTTGATCCCAGGACCCCGGGATCATGACCTGAGCCAAAGGCAGACGCTTAACCAACTGAGCCACCCAGGCGCCCCTGCCCCCATATTTTTAATGAAAATTTAAAATAGAAAAATAGTAAAATGAAATCCAACATACTGATTCTTAAATTATCAAAATTTTGCCATCCTTATTTCAGTATACCCCCTTTGGGCTTAACTATTTTAAAGTAAGTTCCAGGGTGCCTGGGTGGCTCGGTTGTTGGGCATCTGCCTTCGGTTCAGGTCATGATCTCAGGGTCCTGGGATCGAGCCCCATAATCAGGCTCTCTGCTCTGCAGGAAGCCTGCTTCTCCCTCTCCCTCTCCCACTCCCCCTGCTTGTGTTCCTTCTCTCACTGTCTCTCTGGCAAATAAATAAATAAAATCTTAAAAAAAAAGTTCTAGACATCCTGTTACTCTACCCCTATCCATTCAGTATGCATCTCTAAAATACATGGTAATTTTCTTATACAGCCCTAATGCTATTATCAGATCTAATACAATTAACAAAAATTCTTTGCTATTTCAATACTAAATCCTTATGCAAACTTTCCTGTTTGTCTGCACTTGGTTTGTTACAATTAAGATATAAAAACAGAATATAAATAGATGCCATATACTGCTGTTAGTATATTTCTTAAGTCTCAACTACTTTTGCAATTTCCAAGCATTGAAAATGGGTAATCAAGGAGATGGAAGTCAAAAAGGGGCTCCTACAGACTAAAAGCAGAAGAAAAATTTTTGAGTGGAAATAAGGTCAGCAGCCCAACGCAGAAGCTTAGAAGGAAAACACACACGCTAGGGAAATAGAGATGAAGCAGCGGGTGGAAGCTGAACCCTCTTCTCAGATACAGCTGTACGATGCCTGACTTTGAGGAAAGAAGGCATAAACTTATGTAAAGCATGGCTTTTATTGATTGATTTTTGATTTATACTTTAGAAGTTAACCTGA
>NW_027403886.1:0-264 GCF_003265705.2 Callorhinus ursinus
TCCATTTGGTCCAGTGTGTCATTTAAAGTCTTTATTTCCTTGTTGATTTTTGCTTAGATGACCTGTCCATTTCAGTCAGGGGTGTTAAAGTCCCCCACTATTACTGTACTGTTGTCAATGTGTTTCTTTGCTTTTGTTATTAATTGCCTTATAAAAGTGGCTGCTCCCATGTTAGGGGCATAGATATTTACAATTGTTAGATCTTCTTGTTGGATAGACCCTTTAAGTACGATATAGTGTTCTTCTTCATCTCTTATTACAGTC
>NW_027403886.1:364-2640 GCF_003265705.2 Callorhinus ursinus
GTGTCTTTTGATTGGGGCATTGAGCCCATTTACATTCAGGGTAACTATTGAAAGGTATGAATTTAGTGCCATTGTATTGCCTGTAAGGTGACTGTGACTGTATATTGTCTGTGTTCCTTTCTGATCTATGCTGCTTTTAGGCTCTCTCTTTGCTTAGAGGACCCCTTTCAATATATCTTTTAGGGCTGGTTTGGTGTTTGCAAATTCCTTTAGTTTTTGTTTGTCCTGGACGCTTTTTACCTCTCCTTCTATTTTCAATGACAGCCTTGCTGGATATAGTATTCTTGGCTGCATATTTTTCTCGTTTAGTGCTCTAAAGATATCACGCCAGTCCTTTCTGGCCTGCCAGGTCTCTGTGGATAGGTCTGTTGCCAATCTAATGTTTCTACCATTGTAGGTTACATATCTCTTCTCCCGAGCTGCTTTCAGGAATTTCTCTTTGTCTCTGAGACTCGTCAGTTTTACTATTAGATGTCGGGATGTTGACCTATTTTTATTGATTTTGAGAGGGGTTCTCTGTGCCTCCTGGATTTTGATGCCTGTTTCCTTCCCCACAATAGGGAAGTTCTCTGCTATAATTTGCTCCAATATACCTTCTGCCCCTCTCTCTCTTTCTTCTTCTGGCATCCCAATTATTCTAATGTTGTTTCGTCTTATCGTATTGCTTATCTCTCAAATTCTGCCCTCGTGATCCTGTAGTTGTTTCTCTCTTTTTCTCAGCCTCTTTATTTTCCATCATTTGGTCTTCTATATTGCTGATTCTCTCTTCTGCCTCATTTATCCTAGCAGTTAGTGCCCCCATTTTTGATTGCACCTCATGAATAGCCTTTTTGATTTCAACTTGGTTAGATTTTAGTTCTTTCATTTCTCCAGAAAGGGTTTCTCTAATAACTTCCATGCTTTTTTCAAGCCCAGCTAGTGTCTTTAAATCATGATTCTGAACTCTAGGTCCGACATCGTACTAATGTCCGTATTGAGTAGGTCCCTGGCAGACGGTACTACCTCTTGTTCTTTTTGCTGAGGTGATTTTTTTCGTCTTGTCATTTTGTCCAGAGGAGAACAGATAAATGAGAGAACAAAATGCTAACAGGTTAACAACGTCCCCAGCAAATATACTCTATACAAATCAGAAAAGACCTGAAACCAGGGGAAAAGAAAGGGAAAGAAAGAAAAAAGAAAGAGAAAAAAAGAAAAAGAAAAAGATAAAAACAAACAAAAACAGAACAAAAAAAAAACCAATATGATCAAATATGATCAGGCTAGTGCATAGATCAGTGCCACACCCTAGATTTTGGGTGTATTTTGGTCTGTTGGAAGAAAGTGCCTTCTAAAATTTTAAAGGAAGAAAGACTTATATATGTACAAAATAAGGGTTGATACAATGAAGGGATAGAAGATGACTGTAAAGATGAAACTTATAAAAGGTTTTACAAACGGAATTGATAAGAAGTTGTTTGAAGGAAGAAAGAAGAAGATTTCAAAAAAAAAAGAAAAGAAAAAAAATGGGAGAGACTGTGATCAGGCAGGAGACTAGAACAAAGCCATACACTAGTGATTTAGGGTATATTTTGATCTGTTAGAAGAAACTGTATCTCAAAATTTTAAAGAGAGAACAACTTATATATATATGCCAAAAATAAGGGTAACTACTATGAAGGGATAAAATATGACTCTAAAAATGAAAAATAAAAAATGTTTTTTTAAAAAAGGGATTGATAAGATGTTGGTTGAAAAAGGGAAAAAGAGAAATTAAAAAAAACAGTTAAAAAATTAACTTTGAAAAAGTAATGAATCATGGTAAAAAAAGCCATGAATTCTATGTGCAGTATTCCCCTAGCGCTGGAGTTCTCCCGTTCTCCTTGATCGGTAAACTTGCTCTTGGCTTGCTGGCTGTTCGCGCTGATCTTCTGGGGGAGGGGCCTGTTGCTGTGGTTCCCAAATGTCTTTGCCGGAGGCAGAATTGCCCCGCCCTTGTTGGTCCGGGCTAAGCAAGCTGCTCGGGTTTGCTCTCAGGAGCTTTTGTTCCCTGCAAGCTCTTGGCACAGGTTTGGAGGATCAGGGTGAAAATGGCGGCCTCCCAATCTCTGCCTGGAGGAGCTGAGAACTTGGGGCCCCGGTCCTCAGTGCGCCCCCAGAGAAAAGCAGTCAATCACTCCCGTGTCCCCGATCTCCGCCCACACTCCGTGCTCACCCGGCCTGTGACCGAGCGTTTGTATCTGTGGTCCCCGACCCCGTGTGGAGTCTCCAAACCCAGCAGATCCCTGTGGTGCGCTCCC
>NW_027403887.1:0-439 GCF_003265705.2 Callorhinus ursinus
CCAATTTTCCCAACACCATTTGTTGAAGAGACTGTCTTTTTGCCATTGGACATTCTTTCCTGCTTTGTCAAAAATAAGTTGACCATAGAGTTGAGGGTCCATTTCTGGGCTCTCGATTCTGTTCCATTGATCTATGTGTCTGTTTTTGTGCCAGTACCATACTGTCTTGATGATGACAGCTTTGTAATAGAGCTGGAAGTCCGGAATTGTGATGCCGCCAGCTTTGCTTTTCTTTTTCAGTATTCCTCTGGCTATTCGGGGTCTCTTCTGGTTCCATACAAATTTTAGGATTATTTGTTCCATTTCTTTGAAAAAAGTGGATGGTATTTTGATGGGGATTGCATTGAATGTGTAGATTGCTCTAGGTAGCATTGACATCTTCACAATGTTGGTTCTCCCAATCCATGAGCATGGAACGTTTTTCCATTTCTTTGTGTCT
>NW_027403887.1:539-2639 GCF_003265705.2 Callorhinus ursinus
ATTGCTCTAGGTAGCGTTGACATCTTCACAATGTTGGTTCTCCCAATCCATGAGCATGGAACGTTTTTCCATTTCTTTGTGTCTTCTTCAATTTCTTTCATGAGTATTTTATAGTTTTCTGAGTACAGATCCTTTGCCTCTTTGGTTAAATTTATTCCTGGGTGTCTTAGGTTTTGGGTGCAATTGTAAATGGGATCGACTCCTTGATTTGTCTCTCTTCTGTCTTGTTGTTGGTGTATAGGAATGCCACTGATTTCTGTGCATTGATTTTATATCCTGCTACTTGACTGAATTCCTGTATGAGTTCTAGCAGTTTTGGGGTGGAGTCTTTTGGGTTTTCCACATACAGTATCATATCATCTGCAAAGAGTGAGAGTTTGACTTCCTCTTTGCCGATTTGGATGCCTTTGATTTCTTTTTGTTGTCTGATTGCTGTGGCTAGGACTTCTAATACTATGTTGAATAGCAGTGGTGAGAGTGGACATCCCTGCTGCATTCCTGACCTTAGGGGAAAAGCTCTCAGCGTTTCCCCATTGAGAATGATATTCGCTGTAGGTTTTTCATAGATGGCTTTTATGATATTGAGGTATGTACCCTCTATCCCTATACTCTGAAGAGTTTTGATCAAGAAAGGATGCTGTACTTTGTCAAATGCTTTTTCTGCATCTATTGAGAGGATCATATGATTCTTGTTCTTTCTTTTGTTAATGTATTGTATCACGTTGATTGATTTGCGGGTGTTGAACCAGCCTTGCAGCCCAGAGATAAATCCCACTTGGTCGTGGTGAATAATCCTTTTTTTTTTTTAAAAGATTTTATTTATTTATTAGAGAGAGAGAATGAGAGATAGAGAGCACAAGAGGGAAGAGGGTCAGAGGGAGAAGCAGACTCCCCGCCGAGCAGGGAGCCCGATGTGGGACTCGATCCCGGGACTCCAGGATCATGACCTGAGCCGAAGGCAGTTGCTTTAACCAACTGAGCCACCCAGGCGCCCCGTGGTGAATAATCCTTTTAATGTACTGTTGGATCCTATTGGCTAGTATTTTGGTGAGAATTTTTGCATCCATGTTCATCAAGGATATTGGTCTGTCATTCTCCTTTTTGATGGGGTCTTTGTCTGGTTTGGGGATCAAGGTAATGGTGGCCTCATAAAATGAGTTTGGAAGTTTTCCTTCCATTTCTATTTTTTGGAACAGTTTCAGGAGAATAGGTATTAATTCTTCTTGAAATGTCTGATAGAATTCCCATGGGAAGCCGTCTGGCCCTGGGCTTTTGTTTCTTGGGAGATTTTTGATGACTGCTTCAATTTCCTTAGTGGCTGTAGGTCTGTTCAGGTTTTCTATTTCTTCCTGGTTCAGTTTTGGTAGTTGATACATCTCTAGGAATGCACCCATTTCTTCCAGGGTATCTAATTTGCTGGCATAGAGGTGCTCATAATATGTTCTTATAATTATTGTATTTCTTTGGTGTTGGTTGTGATCTCTCCTCTTTCATTCATGATTTTGTTGATTTGGGTCCTTTCTCTTTTCTTTTTGATCAGTCTGGCCAGGGGTTTATCAATCTTGTTAATTCTTTCAAAGAACCAGCTCCTAGTTTCGTTGATGTGTTCTACTGTTCTTTTGGTTTCTAGTTCATTGATTTCTGCTCTGATCTTTATGATTTCTCTTCTCCTGCTGGGTTTAGGCTTGATTTGCTGTTCTTTCTCCAGCTCCTTTAGGTGTAGGGTTAGGTTGTGTATTTGAGACGTTTCTTGTTTCTTGAGAAAGGCTTGTATTGCTATATACTTTCCTCTTAGGACTGCCTTTGCTGTTATCCCAATGATTTTGAACAGTTGTGTTTTCATTTTCATTGGTTTCCATGAATTTTTTTCATTCTTCTTTAATTTCCTGGTTGACCCATTCATGCTTTAGTAGGATGCTCTTTAGCCTCCATGTATTTGAGTTCTTTCCGACTTTCCGCTTGTGATTGAGTTCTAGTTTCAAAGCACTGTGGTCTGAAAACATGCAGGGAATGATCCCAATCTTTTGGTACCGGTTGAGACCTGATTTGTGAGCTAGGATGTGATCAATTCTGGAGAATGTTCCATGGGCACTAGAGAAG
>NW_027403888.1:0-2639 GCF_003265705.2 Callorhinus ursinus
TAGGACTTCTAATACTATGTTGAATAGCAGTGGTGAGAGTGGACATCCCTGCCTCGTTCCTGACCTTGGGGGAAAAGCTCTCAGCTTTTCCCCATTGAGAATGATATTCGCTGTAGGTTTTTCATAGATGGCTTTTATGATATTGAGGTATGTACCCTCTATCCCTATACTCTGAAGAGTTTTGATCAAGAAAGGATGCTCTACCTTTTCAAATGCTTTTTCTGCATCTATTGAGAGGATCATATAATTCTTGTTATTTCTTTTGTTAATGTATTGTATCACGTTGATTGATTTGCGGATGTTGAACCAGCCTTGCAGCCCAGGGATAAATCCCACTTGGTCATAGTGAATAATCCTTTTAATGTACTGTTGGATTTTATTGGCTAGTATTTTGGTAAGAATTTTTGCATCCATGTTCATCAAGGATATTGGTCTGTAATTCTCCTTTTTGATGGGGTCTTTGTCTGGTTTTGGGATCAAGGTAATGGTGGCCTCATAAAATGAGTTTGGAAGTTTTCCTTCGTTTGCTGTTTTTTGGAACAGTTTCAGGAGAATAGGTATTAATTCTTCTTTAAATGTCTGATAGAATTCCCCTGGGAAGCCATCTGGCACTGGGCTTTTGTTTGTTGGGAGATTTTGGATGACTGCTTCAATTTCCTTAGTGGGTATAGGTCTGTTCAGGCTTTCTATTTCTTCCTGGTTCAATTTTGGTAGTTGATACATCTCTAGGAATGCACCCATTTCTTCCAGGTTATTTAATTTGCTGGCATACAGTTGCTCATAATATGTTCTTATAATTGTTTCCATTTCTTTGGTGTTGGTTGTGATCTCTCCTCTTTCATTCATGATTTTGTTGATTTGGGTCATTTCTCTTTTCTTTTGGATAAGTCTGGCCAGGGGTTTATCAATCTTGTTAAATCATTCAAAGAACCAGCTCCTAGTTCCGTTGATCTGTTCTACTGTTCTTTTGGTTTCTATTTCATTGATTTCTGCTCTGATCTTTAGGATATCTCTTCTCCTGCTGGGTTTAGGCTTTATTTGCTGTTCTTTCTCCAGCTCCTTTAGGTATAGGGTTAGGTTGTGTATTTGAGACCTTTCTTGTTTCTTGAGAAAGGCTTGTATTGCTATATACTTTCCTCTCAGGACTGCCTTTGCTGTATCCCAAAGATTTTGAACAGTTGTGTTTTCATTTTCATTTGTTTCCATGAATTTTTTTAATTCTTCTTTAATTTCCTGGTTGACCCATTCATTCTTTAGTAGGATGCTCTTTAGCCTCCGTGTATTTGAGTTCTTTCCAACTTTCCTCTTGTGATTGAGTTCTAGTTTCAATGCATTGTGGTCTGAAAACATGCAGGGAATGATCCCAGTCTTTTGGTACTGGTTGAGACCTGATTTGTGACCTAGGATGTGATCAATTCTGGAGAATGTTCCATGGGCACTAGAGAAGAATGTGTATTCCGTTGCTTTGGGATGGAATGTTCTGAATATGTCTGTGAAGTCCATTTGGTCCAGTGTGTCATTTAAAGTCTTTATTTCCTTGTTGACCTTTTGCTTATATGATCTGTCCATTTCAGTCAGGGGGGTGTTAAAGTCCCCCACTATATTGTATTGTTGTCAATGTGTCTCTTTGCTTTTGTTATTAATTACCTCATATAATTGGCTGCTCCCATGTTAGGAACATAGATATTTACAATTGTTAGATCTTCTCGTTGGATAGACCCTTTAAGTAGGATATAGTGTCCTTCCTCATCTCTTATTACAGTCTTTGTTTTAAAATCTAATTTGTCTGATATAAGGATTGCCACCGCAGCTTTCTTTTGGTGTCCATTAGCATGGTAAATGGTTTTCCACGCCCTCACTTTCAATGTGGGGGTGTCTTTGCTTCTAAAATGAGTCTCTTGCAGACAGCATATTGATGGGTCTTGTTTTTGAATCCAATCTGATAGCCTCTGTCTTTTGATTGGGGCATTTAGCCCATTTACATTCAGGGTAACTATTGAAAGGTATGAATTTAGTGCCATTGTATTGCCTGTATGGTGACTGTTAATGTATATTGTCTGTGTTCCTTTCTGATCTATGCTGCTATTAGGCTCCCTCTTTGCTTAGAGGATCCCTTTCAATATTTCTTGGAGAGCTGGTTTCGTCTTTGCAAATTCCTTTAGTTTTTGTTTGTCCTGGAAGCTTTTGATCTCTCCTTCTATTTTCAGTGACAACCTAGCTGGATATAGTATTCTTGGCTGCCTATTTTTCTAATTTAGTGCTCTGAAGATATCATGCCAGTCCTTTCTGGCCTGCCAGGTCTCTGTGGATAGGTTTGTTGCCAATCTAATATATCTGCCATTGTAGGTTACATATCTCTTCTCCCGAGCTGCTTTCAGGATTTTCTCTTTGTCTCTGAGACTCGTAAGTTTTATTATTAGATGTCGGGGTGTTGACCTATTTTTATTGATTTTGAGAGGGGTTCTCTGTGCCTCCTGGATTTTGATGCCTGTTTCCTTCCTCACATTAGGGAAGTTCTCTGCTATAATTTGCTCCAATATACCTCCTGCTCCTCTCTCTCTTTCTTCTTCTTCTGGGATCCCAATTATTCTAATGTTGTTTCGTCTTATCGTATCACTTATCTCTCGAATTCTGCCCTC
>NW_027403889.1:0-2638 GCF_003265705.2 Callorhinus ursinus
CAACACTTGTCATGCCACAGGTACTCAAAAATATTGTGACATGAAACATACATGATAAATCATTGCATCATCTCTACTTTGATATACACGGACTTCAGATTTGAATCTTTGTCCCTGGGTGTGAAGTTCCTGTGAGCAGAGCCAGCATATCATAATCTGGAGCCTTGTCCTCTTACCACCAAAGCCTAGCACATCCTTGGCCAAAGTAGACACGATTATATAAATGCATATGGAATGATTGAGCATAGCCTTACATTGCTGGCTTCATAATTCCCAACTGTGAAAGGATACCAAGGATTGACTATCAGTCAAACTTTCTCAGAGAGACCAGACTCCTTCTGTTTCTGTGCTCAGATTTACAGTCTCTCCAGCAGTGGCTCTCAGGTCTCCCTCTTTTTCACAGTAATAACTGTAGGGCTTTCCAGCTGCAAATCTTCCTTCACAATCAGAGTGATCTTCCTGCCTGGGTTTTCATCACCCCATGCCTCTCTGCTCAATAGCTGCATGCTCCGACGGGAACTCAGCCCTGCCACTATCTTCTGACCATTCTCTTAACCAACTGTCAAGGACCATGCCAGGCACCAGAGGTTTATTGTCATTGGTGGTGAAAAGCTACAACCACAGGGCAAAACTCTTCTGAATGAAAAGGGAACCCAGGACCTACTTCTGCCCTTAAAATATGTGATTTAAAGACAGAAGGTAAAGTGTGAAAAAAATCTGTAAAACTGGTTTCATGAGAACTGCAGTCAATGGTCACTGTGGATAATCATATTTGATTGTATATTTGAAGGTTGCTAGGACAAAATTCTTAAATATTCTTTTCACAAGAAAATGTGAAACTGTGGGGAGATGCTAACCAGAATGAAGTGGTGATTATTTCACAATATATACAGATATCAGTCTGTCATACACCCAAAAGGAATATAATGTTACCCATTAATTATACCTCAATTATTAAAAATAAATGAATAAAACAGGAATTGGCAAGATGTTAAGTCAGTGCAACCAAAAATAACTGCTTTTACTCATGCAATTGTAGGTGAACCAGGAAGAGTGGAAGTCAATGAAAAGAAATCTGGTTGTGAAAATCAGGGAAGACTTCACAGAGGAGGAATTCCACCAGATTAAGAACAGAAGCTATCCAGTTTGAGAAGGTAGGACCTGGTGGGAGAGTATGTACACCTACACGTTTCAACCTGAAACTGCAAATAATCTTCCTTCACTTTAAACGAAACATAATCATTCCTTGAGAGGGATGAAAGCCCCTTCTCCCTCCTAGGCTCCCAGTCTCTTCTTTCTTCCAGCCAATTTCTGCAAAATCCACTCCTCAGTAGAGCCCAGGACCCATCTCACTGTGTGTCCTCTTCTGGTCAATCCACACCCCCGACCACTGACTGCTTCACACGGCTGGCATGTTAGTGTAGATTGTTGTAGTCTCCAACCCCATTTATTATTTCCTTGTCACATCATGTTCTTTGGATTTCTTTGCTCGCTTTCTCCCCCTAATGAACTGATTCCTCACGTTTTTAGTGGTTTGTCTAGGAAGGTATGAATGTACACAGTATATTTTTGATTAAACAAATGACAAATTTTTTAACAAAGTAAAGGTGAATTACAAGTGTAATTTAATCTACAAATCACACAGGTCTTACAATGAAATGCTTAGGGGGTAAGGCTCACCTAGGATTCTTACCATGAAGTACAAAATACACTTATTTCTCCTTAAAGTGATAATTAAGGCGTTCTTCAAATTTCCTTCATTGTGTCTTCACCAGATAATCTTCCCAACAATAACCTTTCTAAGAAAACTGATTGAGAGCTCATTGACAAGTTAGAGCAATATTGTCAAGCAACATGTTCACATCTCCACCATCAAGGGCTGCATGCATTACAATTCTCCAATGTCCCTCGAATCTGATAGAAACCTCAATAGCAGAGTTTTGTTAATTTTTAATTAAATTCAATTTGATTAACACATACAGAATTTTTAGTTTCAGAAGAATACAGTGATTCATCAGTGGCAAATAACATCTAGTGCTAATCCCATCAAGTGCCCTCCTTAATGTGCATCATGCAATTACTCCATCTCCCCACCAGCCCTCCAGCTACCTTCAATCTGTTCCCTACAGTGAAGAATCTCTTGTGATTTCCCTCCTTCTTTAATTTCCTCTTATTTTATTTTTCCTTCCCTTCCCATATGTACATTTGTTTTGTTTCTTAATTTCCACATATGAGTGAGACCCTATGATATTTTTTCTTCCTCTGACTGACTTATTTCACTAAGCATAATACCCTCTATTTCCATGCATGGCATTGCAAATGGCAAGATTCATTCTTTTTGATGCTGGAGTAATATTCCATTGAGTATATACAAGTGACCAAAGACACATGAGAAGATGCTCTACATCACTCAGCATTAAAAAAATGTAATTAAAACCACAATGAGAGACCACTTCACACTGGTAAGAATGGCTAAAATTAACAAGAAAGGAAACAACAAATGTTGGTGAGAATTGCAGAGAAAGGAGAACCCCTAACAATGTTGGTGGGAATGCAAGCTTGTACATCCATTCTGGAAACAGTTTTGGAGTTTCGTCAAAAAGTTAAAAATAGAACTACCTGGGTCATCTGGATGTCT
>NW_027403890.1:0-2637 GCF_003265705.2 Callorhinus ursinus
CCAGCAGGAGAAGAGAAATCATAAAGATCAGAGCAGAAATCAATGAAATAGAAACCAAAAGAACAGTAGAACAGATCAACGAAACTAGGAGCTGGTTCTTTGAAAGAATTAACAAGATTGATAAACTCCTGGCCAAACTTATCAAAAAGAAAAGAGAAATGACCCAAATCAACAAAATCATGAATGAAAAAGGAGAGATCACAACCAACACCAAAGACATACAAACAATTATAAGAACTTATTATGAGCAACTCTATGCCAGCAAATTAGATAACCTGGAAGAAATGGGTGCATTCCTAGAGATGTATCAACTACCAAAATTGATCCAGGAAGAAATAGAAAACCTGAACAGACCTATAACCACTAAGGAAATTGAAGCAGTCATCAAAAATCTCCCAACAAACAAAAGCCGAGGGCCAGATGGCTTCCCAGGGGAATTCTATCAGACATTTAAAGAAGAATTAATACCTATTCTCCTGAAACTGTTCCAAAAAATAGAAATGGAAGGAAAACTTCCAAACTCATTTTATGAGGCCACCATTACTTTGATCCCAAAACCAGACAAAGACCCCATCAAAAAGGAGAACTACAGACCAATATCCTTGATGAACATGGATGCAAAAATTCTCACCAAAATACTAACCAATAGGTCCAACAGTACCTTAAAAGGATTATTCACCATATACAAGTGGGATTTATCCCTGGGCTGCAAGGCTGGTTCAACATCCGCAAATCAATCAACGTGATACAATACATTAACGAAAGAACAAGAATCATATGATCCTCTCAATAGGTGCAGAAAAAGCATTTGACAAAGTACAACATCCTTTCTTGATCAAAACTCTTCAGAGTATAGGGATAGAGGGTACATACCTCAATATCATAAAAGCCATCTATGGAAACCTACAGCCAATATCATTTTCAATGGGGAAAAGCTGAGAGCTTTTCCCCTAAAGTCAGGAACACTGCAGGGATGACCACTATCACCACTGCTATTCAACATAGTATTAGAAGTCCTAGCTACACCAATCAGACAACAAAAAGAAATCAAAGGCATCCAAGTCGGCAAAGAGGAAGTCAAACTCTCACTCTTTGCAGATGATATGATACTGTATGTGGAAAACCCAAGACTCCACCCCAAAACTGCTAGAACTCATACAGGAATTCAGTAAAGTAGCAGGATATAAAAATCAGGGCACAGAAATCAGTGGCATTCCTATACACCAACAACAAGACAGAAGAGAGGCAAATTAAGGAGTCGATCCCATTTACAATTGGACCCAAAACCATAAGATACCTAGGAATAAATCTAACCAAAGAGGCAAAGGCTCTGTACTCAGAAAACTATAAAATACTCATGAAAGAAATTTAGGAAGACACAAAGAAATGGAAAAACGTTCCATGCTCATGGATTGGAAGAACAAATATTGTGAAGATGTCAATGCTACCTAGAGCAATCTACACATTCAGTGCAATCCCCATCAAAATACCATCCACTTTTTTCAAAGAAATGGAACAAATAATCCTAAAATTTGTATGGAACCAGAAGAGACCCCGAATAGCCAGAGGAATCTTGAAAAAGAAAAGCAAAGCTGGCGGCATCACAATTCCAGACTTCCAGCTCTAATACAAAGCTGTCATCATCAAGAAAGTATGGTACTGGCACAAAAACAGACACATAGATCAATGGAACAGAATCGAGAGCCCAGAAATGGACCCTCAACTGTATGGTCAACTAATCTTTGACAAAGCAGGAAAGAATGTCTAATGGCAAAAAGACAGTCTCTTCAACAAATGGTGTTGGGAAAATTGGACAGCCAATGCAGAAGAATGAAACTGGACCATTTCCTTACACCACACACAAAAATAGACTCCAAATGGTGGAAAGACCTAAACGTGAGACAGGAGTCCATCAAAATCCTAAAGGAGAACACAGGTAGCAACCTCTTCGACCTCAGCTGCAGCAACTTCTTCCTGGAAACATCGCCAAAAGGAAGGGAAGCAAGGGCAAAACTGAACTATTGTGATTTCATCAAGATAAAAAGCTTTTGCACAGCAAAAGAAACAGTCCACAAAACCAAAAGATAACTGACAGAATGGGAGAAAATATTTGCAAATGACATATCATATAAAGGGCTAGTATCCAAAATCTATAAAGAACTTATCAAACTCAACACCCAAAGAACAAATAATCCAATCAAGAAATGGGCAGAAGACATGAACAGACATTTTTCCAAAGATGACATCCAAATGGCCAACAGGCCCATGAAAAAGTGCTCAACATCGCTCGGCATCAGGGAAATCCAAATCAAAACCACCATGAGATACCACCTCACACCGGTCAGAATGGCTAAAATTAACAAGTCAGGGAACGACAGATGTTGGCGGGGATGCAGAGAAAGGGGAACCCTCCTACACTGTTGGTGGGAATGCACGCTGGTGCAGCCACTCTGGAAAACAGTATGGAGGTTCCTCAAACAGTTGAAAATAGAGCTACCATACGATCCAGCAATTGCACTACTGGGTATTTACCACAAAGATACAAATGTAGGGATCCAAAGGGGTATGTGCACCCCAATGTTTATAGCTGCAATGTCCACAATAGCCAAACTGTGGAAAGAGCCAAGATGTCCATCG
>NW_027403891.1:0-2637 GCF_003265705.2 Callorhinus ursinus
AAAAACATTGATGACTTCTAAGTTTCAGGTCTCGTTAGTCTCTTGTGCTCTGTGATAGTTGCTCAGTGTTGCTTTGCTTTTATATGGCCTTGACAGTTTTGAGGAATACTGGTTAGATGTGTTGTAGAATGTCCCTCAATTTGAATTGTCTTGTGTTTTTCTCATGGTTATTGGGATTATGAGTTTTTCAAAGAATTCCATGGAGATGAAGTACCCTTCTCCTCACTCCTATGGGGGAGTCCATGGCGTACACGTGACATCAGGGGTGAAACTAAACCTTGGTCCCTTGGGCAGGGTAGTGTTTTCCAGGTTTATTCACAGTTCCCTCTCCATTCTTTATTCTTTGAAATTGAGTTGCTGTGTTTAGCGCACACTTGGGGGTAGTGTTGATGAAGTGTCAGCTGCTGCGAGGTGTAGTATCTACATATATTACTTAGAATTCTTCTGGGGCGCCTGGGTGGTGCAGTTGGTTGGGCATCCGACTCTTGGTTTGGGCTCAGTTCGTGATCTCAGGGTCGTGGAATCCAGCACCTCATCAGGCTCCGTGCTCAGAGGGGAGTCAGCTTGAGGATTCTCTCCCTCTGCCCCTCCCACTTGTGCTCTCTCTCTCTCTCAAATAAATTGATAAATCTTAAAAAAATTAGAATTCTTCTGTAGGGAGTATTTGCCTCTTTCCCCCTATTTATTATTTTTGCAGTATAGACCCACATACATTTATTTTATACTTTGGATGATACTCCAATACTGTATTATTTAATTTGCTGTTTTTTTTCTAGCATTGGCCATTGGGAGTGCTTTCACATGGCTACTGTGTCTGTTTCATGTGACCCTATCATTTTTTTAAAATATATCTTTACTTTCATATTATAAAATGCTCCAGGCTTATGTTGTATTTTCCCTAGCTCAGTCCTGCATTTCTCTAAGATGACCTGGTTCCTTTAATTGGAGAATGTTAATTGGAAACCAAGATCTAGACACAAGGCATGCTTGTTGCTCCTGAGATGTCATTGCTTTTAGGCCCCCTGAGGTAGATAAGACAAAACCAGGCAATGCAGGCATGTATCCTAACCCACGTTTACATGCATCCCTGTACTAATTCTGTATCTATCCATCTGCATATATATTAAACAGGAGTTCATACTGCTGTTTCCAACCCATATCCAGTACCACAGGGTTCATTTTATCCTTCACTTCTTGCTTATACTGAATAATTTTTGAATGTTTAACTCTTTTCTTAATTTTCAGATTTTATTGACTGATTTGAGAGAGAGAGAGCACAAGCAGGGGAAGGGGGAGAGGGAGAAGTAGGCTCCCCACTGAGCAGGGAGGCCCACGTGGGGTTCGATTCCAGGACCCTGGGATCATGACTTGAGGCAGATGCTTAACTGACTGAGCCACCCAGGCGCCCCAATTTTTGAATGTTTAATAAACATTGCATTCCTGGAATAAACTCCACTATTATTATAGTGTATTACCCTTTTCCTATCTTACTGGATTTCATTTGCTAAAATTAAAAATAAACCGGTGCATTTATGTTCATGAAGAATATTGGTCTGTAGTTTCCTTTTCATGCAACATCTCTGTGTTAATCTCACTATCAGGATAATGCTGGCTACATAAAATAAGTTGGGAAGTGTGTTCCATGTTTCAGCTTTTGGGAAGAGTTAGTGTAAAATTCCTATTATTTCTTCCTTGCATGGTAGGCTTTGCCAGTAAAGCTATCTGGACCTTGAGTTCACTTTGTGGAAGGGCATGGGATTGGGAATTCAGTTTCTTTCATAGGTATTTAGTAGGCAATTCGGGCCATCTTTCTCCTTGAATGAGCTTTGGTAGGTTTTATTTTTCAAAGAATTTATCCCTTTCATCTAGCTAGTCAGATTTATAGGCACAAGATTGTTCATAGTTTTCCCTTATTATCTTTCTAATGACTGCCTGTCTGCTGCATTTGTGCTGATGCCATCGTTCTAATCCCTAATATTGGTAATTTTTAATTTTTTCTCCTTTCCCCCCTTGGTTAGTCTGTCTAAAGTCAGCTGTACTGGTTCTTAAGGAACCAGCTTTACTTTCATTAACTTTCTCTATTTGTTTTTGCTGTTTTCTATTTCATTGATTTCTTCTCTGTTATTTCTTCTACTTTGGGCTTAATTCATTCTTTTACCAGTTCCTTAAAGTGGGAGCTGAGGTCATTGATTTGAAATCTTCTTTTTCTTCTAATATATTTAACACTATAAATTTCTCCCCAAGTAGTGACATCCCACATTTTATGTTAGTTATACATTTTTTAGTTAGTTCAAAATAATTTCTAATTTCCCTTTTGATTTCATATTTGATGCATCAATTATTGAGAAGCATGTCATTTAGTTACCAAATAGTTGGGAATATTTCTGTTATTGAGTTATAATTTAATTGCATATTATGGTCAGAGTACATATTTTGAATAGCTTGATTCATTTTAAACTTTCTTAGACTTGTTTTATGGCCTAGGATGTATTCTATCTTCATCAATGTTCTGGGTATACCTGAAAAAGATGTATGTTCTTCTGTTTGTGGTGGAATATTCTATAAATGGCAATTAGTTCAGGACAGTTGATAGTGTTCACATTTTCTATATGCTTACCGATCTTCTGTACATTTGTT
>NW_027403892.1:0-2636 GCF_003265705.2 Callorhinus ursinus
TCCCCGCCAACATCTGTCGTTCCCTGACTCGTTAATTTTAGCCATTCTGATGGGTGTGAGGTGGTATCTCACTGAGGTTTTGATTTGGATTTCCCTGATGCCGAGCGATGTTGAGCACTTTTTCATGTGCCTGTTGGCCATTTGGATGTCTTCTTTGGAAAAATGTCTGTTCATGTCTTCTGCCCATTTCTTGATTGGATTATTTGTTCTTTGGGTGTTGAGTTTGATAAGTTCTTTATAGATTTTGGATACTAGCCCTTTATCTGATATGCCATTTGCAAATATTTTCTCCCATTCTGTCGGTTGTCTTTGGTTTTCTGGACTGTTTCTTTTGCTGTGCAAAAACTTTTTATCTTGATGAAATCCCAAGTGTTCGTTTTTGCCCTGGCTTCCTGTGCCTTTGGTGATGTTTCTAGGAAGAAGTTGCTGCGGCTGAGGTCGAAGAGGTTGCTACCTGTGTTCTCCTTTAGGATTTGGATGGACGCCTGTCTCACGTTTAGGTCTTTCAACCATTTGAGGTCTATTTTTGTGTGTGGTGTAAGGAAATGGTCCAGTTTCATTCTTCTGCATGTGGCTGTCCAATTTTCCCAACACCATTTGTTGAAGAGACTGTCTTTTTTCCACTGGACATTCTTTCCTGCTTTGTCAAAGATGAGTTGACCATAGAGTTGAGGGTCCCTTTCTGGGCTCTCGATTCTGTTCCATTGATCTATGTGTCTGTTTTTGTGCCAGTACCATACTGTCTTGATGATGACAGCTTGGAAATAGAGCTGGAAGTCCGGAATTGTGATGCCGCCAGCTTTGCTTTTCTTTTTCAATATTCCTCTGGCTATTCGGGGTCTCTTCTGGTTCCATACAAATTTTAGGATTATTTGTTCCATTTCTTTGAAAAAAGTGGATGGTATTTGGATGGGGATTGCATGGAATGTGTAGATTGCTCTAGGTAGCATTGACATCTTCACAATGTTGGTTCTTCCAATCCATGAGCAGGGAACGTTTTTCCATTTCTTTGTGTCTTCTTCGATTTCTTTCTTGAGGATTTTATAGTTTTCTGAGTACAGATGCTTTGCCTCGTTGGTTAAATTTATTCCTAGGTATCTTATGGTTTGGGGTGCAATTGTGAATGGGATCGACTCCTTGATTTGTCTCTCTTCTGTCTTGTTGTTGGTGTATAGGAATGCCACTGATTTCTGTGCATTGATTTTATAGCCTGCTACTTAACTGAATTCCTGTATGAGTTCTAGCAGTTTTGGGGGGGAGTCTTTTGGGTTTTCCACATAAAGTATCATATCATCTGCAAAGAGTGAGAGTTTGACTTCCTCTTTGCCGATTTGGATGCCTTTGATTTCTTTTTGTGGTCTGATTGCTGTGGCTAGGACTTCTAATACTATGTTGAATAGCAGTGGTGAGAGTGAACATCCCTGACGCGTTCCTGACCTTAGGGGAAAAGCTCTCAGCTTTTCCCCATTGAGAATGATATTCGCTGTAGGTTTTTCGTCGATGGCTTTTATGATATTGAGGTATGTTCCCTCTATCCCTATACTCTGAAGAGTTTTGATCAAGAAAGGATGCTGTACTTTGTCAAATGCTTTTTCTGCATCTATTGAGAGGATCCTATGATTCTTGTTCTTTCTTTTGTTAATGTATTGTATCACGTTGATTGATTTGCGGATGTTGAACCAGGCTTGCGGCCCAGGGATAAATCCCACTTGGTCGTGGTGAATAATCCTTCTAATGTACTGTTGGATCCTGTTGGCTAGTATTTTGGTGAGAATTTTTGCATCCATGTTCCTCAAGGATATTGGTCTGTAATTCTCCTTTTTAATGGGGTCTTTGTCTGGTTTTGGGATCAAGGTAATGGTGGCCTCATAAAATGAATTTGGAAGTTTTCCTTCCATTTCTATTTTTTGGAACAGTTTCAGGAGAATAGGTATTAATTCTTCTTGAAATGTCTGATAGAATTCCCCTGGGAAGCCATCTGGCCCTGGGCTTTTGTTTCTTGGGAAATTTTTGATGACTGCTTCAATTTCCTTAGTGGTTATAGGTCTGTTCAGGTTTTCTATTTCTTCCTGGTTCAGTTTCGGTAGTTGATACATCTCTAGGAATGCACCCATTTCTTCCAGGTTATCTAATTTGCTGGCATAGAGTTGCTCCTAATATGTTCTTATAATTGTTTGTATTTCTTTGGTGTTGGTTGTGATCTCTCCTCTTTCATTCATGGCTTTGTTGATTTGGGTCATTTCTCTTTTCTTTTTGATCAGTCTGGCCAGGCGTTTATCAATCTTGTTAATTCTTTCAAAGAACCAGCTCCTAGTTTCGTTGATCTGTTCTACTGTCCTTTTGGTTTCTATTTCATTGATTTCTGCTCTGATCTTTATTATTTCTCTTCTCCTGCTGGGTTTAGGCTTTATTTGCTGTTCTTTCTCCAGCTCCTTTAGGTGTAGGGTTAGATTGTGTATTTGAGACCTTTCTTGTTTCTTGAGAAAGGCTTGTATTGCTATATACTTTCCTCTCAGGACTGCCTTTGCTGTATCCCAAAGATTTTGGATAGTTGTGTTTTCATTTTCATTGGTTTCCATGAATTTTTTTAATTCTTCTTTAATTTCCTGGTTGACCCATTCATTCTTTAGTAGGAT
>NW_027403893.1:0-574 GCF_003265705.2 Callorhinus ursinus
CGGGGAGGGGACTGGCCCCTCTCCCCTCCCCGGCTCCAGCAGGAGACCTGTCCTACGAAACCAGGATGGTTTCGGGTCGTGGTCCTGGGCTAGGGTTGGGGAGAGCCTGTCACTGCTCCTGACTCTGGGGCGGAGAGGGCCTTTTTTAGACATAGCAACAGCCAGCGAAGACAGGGGCTTCAGAAAGAACACACTCCTGCACTCGGTCGCGCCCCAGCACTTTGGCTGCCTTCCCCAGCTCCAGAGGAAGAGGATATCCTCTGCTTCTTTGGGCTGTGGTCCGCTGAACCACGAGCAAGCAATGAAAAGTGTCTACCGCTCCTCTAGAAGTGCAACAGCCCTGGGGGGGCCAGTCACTGTGCTCACACGAAGACGGACAACGTGCTCAGTAAGTGCAGGAGTTCATCCTGTTCCAATGGCCTGCGGGTCGGTGGGGTTTGCTGCTCCTGTGCCCTCCAGTGGGTCGCCTTTCCTAGCATGGAAATGCTCCTGGAGTCGCCTCTCTGTCCTTTGAGCTCCGTTCCTGCTGGTTTCAGGACCAAGGGACTCCAACTGAGCATTGTGCCCTATGTTC
>NW_027403893.1:674-1923 GCF_003265705.2 Callorhinus ursinus
GGAGGGTCCTCCAGGTTCCCGCTTCCTCAGGCACAGGTGTGGTGGCAAGAAGCCCCAGAGTCCTCCCCCAAATCCAGCATTGTGCCCCCAGGGGTCCTGGTGCTGGTCATGGGCTGTCAAGAGGGTACAGGTGGATCCTCCCGGTGGGGCCTGGAGGCTGGAGTAAACCAGATCGCACACAAGTTGCATCAGGAACAGGTGAGTTGAGTTGTTCATTTGGAAGAGTAATTTCGCTTCTCCGAAAAGGTCAAAGTCATTGGTCTACTCTAGAATGAAGATAATGACTACTTAGAAACAAGTGTGTCTTTCCCCTTCTCCCAGAAATGGAAGCAGGTGTGTAGGCCATAGGTCAGAGGACCTACTTATCCCCAGCTGACAGCACTTATCTGCTCTGCAACTAGGAGTTCAAGTTTATGAACATCAGCCTGTGAGTCAGTGATGCAGCATTTCACAGGATGTCAGGGTTCTGAGAAAGCAGCAGTTCCATTTGGCACAGTGTCATCTTCCTGTCAGGACTGGCGGTCAAATATCTCATGAACCCCAAACTTCCGGGGATTTCCTCTTTTCTCTAGTTGACCCAGGGTTCGGGTAAGAGTTGGGTACGGGTTAGGGCACGGGTTAGGGTACGGGAGAGGGTTAGGGTACGGCATAGTCTTAGGGTACGGGTTAGGGTAGGGCTTAGAGATAGGGTACGTGTTAGGGCACGGTTTATGGTACAGGTTAGGGTTTAGGATTACGGTACCCTTTATGGTATGGGTTAGGGTTAGGGGACGCTTTAGGTTTAGGGTTCGGTTTAGTGGTAGGGTTAGGGGTTAGGGTTTGGGTAGGTGTTAGGGTTAGGCTACGGGTTAGTTTTAGGGTACAGGTTAATAGTAGTGTTAGGGACCTGTACACATGTTCCGTGCCTGCTATCACAAGAGGCTGGTGAAACCTTGGCATTGCAAGAATGAGCCAGGGGTTGCGCTTGGCATGGAACACAGCTGAGAGGGGCTTGAATCTGCTCTGGGGACCAGGCAAACCCACCCCCCTCCTGCCTGTTTCCCAGCCCCCGTGGGAAGGTAGTCATGAACTGATTCTGACCTTGTCCTCTCCAAACACAGATTTCCAGGGGCTCCCATTACGGTTAGGCTCAGGTCCATGGTCCCCGTCTGTGCCCATGTGCTGGGCAGTCCCCACAGTGGCTCCTGGCAGACGTGAGTCCTGGTCACACATCCCTGTGGAGTCCCCTCCCCTCCAGGGTGGATGGCCA
>NW_027403893.1:2023-2636 GCF_003265705.2 Callorhinus ursinus
TCTGTGTCGGTATCTCTCACAGGAGCAGATCTGTGGGTCCCATAGGCTATGTGAGAACCCTCAGAAGCCTCCCTTGACCCCGTTTCCCTCTCCGGTCCTGGGGTTCCGTTCCGGCCTACGGCCTCCTCACCGTGACCGGAGCAGTGACTCTGGATCCTCTTCCACATGGGGACCCTGAGGCTGCAACACGGAGGGCCCTGACCTTGGTCCCCAGACCGGTGGCCCTGTGCTCTGCCACGTTCGGCGTAGCCAGATCCTCAGCCCCCCAAGCCCCGAGTCTGTCCTCTGCTGAAAAGCACCTCGAGGGTTTAGAAACCATGTTCCCAAGACTGGGATCTCAGGGTTTCGGGGATGGATATCCAAGGCCAACAGGCACTTCTACAAGACTGTCGGAACCTTGGGACAGGTTGGCGGCATCTCTGCAGCCCAAGTGACAGCCGAGTAAGTTGAGGCCTTTTGTGCTATAGCCCTCCGGACTTGGGGGTGGGTATCTCTTCCTACTCCCAAGTGCCCAGGGTGGTGGTGGATAACGGAACCCAGACCCTGTCTTTTCCCCGTGGCCTGGCAAGCCCCTGGGTCCCTTGGGGAACCCTGACCATCAAGCGGACTGTCT
>NW_027403894.1:0-2636 GCF_003265705.2 Callorhinus ursinus
TTTTTTTTTCACTCTCCTAATAGATGTTTAATGGTAAACCATTGTGGTTTTAATTTACACTTCCTAATAGCTAATGATGTTGAACATGTCTTCATGTCCTTGCCATCCATATTGCTTCTATGGTAAAATATCTGTTAATGTCTTTTGCCCATTATATAATTAGATTTATTTTTTTACTGTTGAATTTTCAGAGTTCTTTTTATAGTTTGCATATGAGACTTTAGTTAGATGTGTTTTGCAAATATTTTATCCTTCATGTCCTCTACATGAAGGTCAGAATTGAAGGTGTAAAGATGAATGGGATAACTAATGAAGAAATATTGAGTAAAAAAACAATTTAGACTCTAATTTTAAAGGTACTTAAGAGTCAGGCAGAGAAAAAGAATACAGTGAAGAATATTATAAAAGAACAAACAAAACTATAAAGAGACTGAAGCTGTCGGTGGAAAAACTTTCAAGATGGAGACAAAGCATGTGTAATGCCCTAGAGAGGTCAAGAAAGCCTAGCCTTGTTAATAGCCCGTGAATTTGGATTTGGTGGGTGGGTCTTTGTTACTGATGTGTGAACCAGCAGTTCCAGGGACAGTATGCAAATAGCAGACCTGCTGAGAAGGATAATCACGGAAATGTGTGACATCACAGGAAATTCAACCTGTATTGTGCAGTGTGGAGGTGTCTCCTACCGCAGGATTGGGCAAAATGGGCAACAGGGAACCATAAGAAAGTGAGAGATTCTATGAACAACATTAAAAATAGAGTTCAGCTTTAAAGGGGAAACAAGGAAAGGTAGACTGGGGTAAAATGGAGAAAATAGATGAGTTTACTAATCAAAGGTTTTAAAGATATTGACCAAGGACCAGTTGTTGTGAGAGGGATAAAAGGAAGAGAGAGAGGAAAGAGAGAGAATTGAATAACTGTGATAAAAATGAGAATTTCCCAATTTCATGACTGTAGAGACAGACAGGGTTAAAAGTTTTTGATACTCTGTAATTTTAAAAGGGGCAAAAAATAACTTCTTGTAATACATTTCATTTCTTCTTATTCTTTGAAAATGGAAGTTATGGTAAAACATGATTGATATATTTTTATATTATTATTTGTATAGAACTTATTTTTTTTAGCTCAGCTCCTAAAACTTCAGCTTTCTGTAAGTTCTATATACAAGAGTTGTACTCTGACTTTTTTGCTCCAAAGCTATTTATATGAATTATATTTAGCAAGTCTTTTCTGCAATCTAAGAGCAAATGATGCAGCCCTTTACTTCTGCTGTCTCATTTAAATTTCAATCCCATGAAAAACAGGAAGGCTTGGGTTACCAGAAAGGTACAAGAACTAAAACAAATCTCTACCTTTTGACTGTTATATTTGCATTATAAAAAATCAAGTTCAGAATTTACTGTGTATTCAAACTAGTACAGACAAGAAGACAAAATTATCCTGTGCATTTCTTCAGGTTTATAAAATATATGCATACCCTAATTCTGACTGGGACAGATAGTTTGTATTCTTCCACATACACCATTGGGGAAATTGTTTTTGGAAATAGTACTTCAGTGTGAACAAGATCATGTAAGGCTGCTGAAAATACAAGGTGTGCTTGCTGATACTCTAAAGGCATTTAAGAAATATCTCTACTTTCTTGTTCAAGGTGTCAGGGATGGCATATGAAAATTGTGAGAAAGGCAAAGTTTTCCTTTGGTTTTGTCTATAATTCTTGTCTTCCTGCTGCTGCTGTGCCCATTATCACAGCATACCTTCACTGAACATGGTAATACTTATTAAAGAGTACAATAAGTAATAATTTATTTCTCTGAGTCTACCTTTAGGCATTGAACTCTCTGATAGGAAGGTTTCTGCCCTAATAATGTTGGTATCAATAATTTATAAGACAGTCTGAATTATACATTTCTTAGTTTGATGTTAAATGTATACCCATGATCCAAATTTTAGGAAATAATGAGAGACATTTTCCAATTTCTACCAGACTTAGAACAAGATTTCCCATCGTGGGAATCCAAATAAGTCTACGAGTTGTTTCATGCACAGATGATGGCTCTCAAAGTGTCGCAAATATAAGAAACCCTAAGGTGAAAGTCTAGAACATCATGAAGCTCCATGAAATCAAGCAAAGTAGGATAATGAGAATTAATGAAGAAGAAATGGAGTTAGGAATCTCTTCTCCATCAAGATCATCTCAGCAATATTTTTCTCCTTGCAAGAATATTTAAAGAAATGAAACATACAGTATATAACTTTTTGAGAATTTTCTTCATTATGCATAATGTATTTGAGATCAGTCCAGGTTTTTATGTGCACCAATAGTTCAGTACCTTTTATTGCTGAGTAGTATTTCATTGTATGGTATTCCATTATACCAGAGTTGGCTTAACAGTTCACCCTTTGAAGGACATTTGGGTTGTTTCAAGTTTGAGGTTATTGTAAATAAAGCTGCTATGAACAATTGTGTATAGGTTTTAGTGTGAACATAAGTATTTCTCTGGAATAAATGTCATAGAGTATGATTGTTGAGTCATATAGAAAGTGCATATTTAGTTTTAAAAGAAACTGCGAAACTATTGCTCAGAGTGGCTATTCTATTTTACATTCCTACACGCAATGTATGCAAGATCTAATTT
>NW_027403895.1:0-559 GCF_003265705.2 Callorhinus ursinus
GTCTGGCAGGAGCTGGGCACGCAGCAGGACGTCTGGCAGGGGCTGGGGGTGCAGCTGGCCTGCTGGCAGCCCGTGGAGCAGCTGGTGAAGTACATGGCGGTGTGGGGCTGGAGTGGAGTCAGGGTGGAGGACAGGGCTGGTCTGGAGGCTCCTTCCCCAGGCAGCCTTTATACCCGGGCTGTGGCATCCTGGCAACAAGCCACACAGGTGCCTTCCTCCTGGTTGCCTGATTGTTTTCCTCCTCCTCCTCCTCTGTGCGTCTCTTCCTAGAGTTTCTGGGGGAAGTTCAGGAAACTGCAACAGCTGGAGGCTCAGTGTGACCCAGCAGCCCTGTGATTTCTGGACTCAGAGCCCAGGTTGGATGGTGAAGGAGCATCAGCTGGGGATAGGAGACCCCACATCAGGATGTTCAAGGTCCTCCCCAAGCTTACATACCCTGTCCTCTGTCCACATAAACACCAACCTGCTCACCAGACCAGGGGTCCCCCGTTTTGATTTGGAAACTCCGTGATCCAGAAGGTCTTCCCAATGGACCAGAGCCAAGCAGCTGGGCTCCTCA
>NW_027403895.1:569-2635 GCF_003265705.2 Callorhinus ursinus
CCTCGTGCTCATGGCCCCCTCCTGCCAGTCCTCCGGGGGCTGCCAGCCCTCCCGCCCCACCCTGCTCTGCAGACCCGTCTCCTGTAGCACCCCGTCCTGCTTCTGGCCATGAGCCTCCCACCCAGCTGCTCCCAGGGCACAGGGGGCCACACCTGCTCCCCTCCTGGAACAAGTCTTCAGTGGTCTCCAGGTTCTGCACAGGGCCGATGAAGAACATGCCCAACGGACCCTCTGAAGCCTGTGGCAAGGATGTAGCAGGATGATCTGGATCCCTCTGTGTCCCCTCTGGGAGGCCCTGGTTTCTGGGGTCCTCTGTCTCCAGCAGGGAACCCACCCTGTGTGAGCCAAATAAACCGTGCTTTCCTGATGCAGCTTGTCCTTCTGGTTTATCTTCATGTATTTTGAAGTTCTTTTCTTGAAGACATATGCAGCCGTAAGCAGAGCAGCCCCGCCTCAAGGAGCCCTCTCTCCAACTGCTCAGCTGGAGATGGGGGGGTCCTTGGAGGGTGCAGGGGGAAGGTTCCCTCCCCACATCCACCACCTGAGACTCACCTTGTAGATGGGGAAGGGCAGAGGAAAAACTACCCACACTGAATAGGGGATGGGAATCGGAGCTCTATGACAGGGTGGGCAGGAAAATCTCACACAAACCCACCCCAACTACAAAGTGGAGTCTGGCCATCACCAGGGAGAGCAGCAGGAACTGAAAGCCTCACCCTCCAAGGCCCAGGCACATAGGCCCTGCTCAAGACTGACCCAGGGTCAGGGCCCCTGGTGGCTCAGTCGGTGAAGCATCTGCCTTCAGCTCAGGTTATGATCTCAGGGTCCTGGGATCAAGCCCTATATCAGGCTCCCTGTTTAGTGGGGAGTCTGCTTCTCCCTCTCCCTCTGCTGCTCCCCCTGCCTGTACTCTCTCGCTTGCAGGCACTCTCTCTCTCAAATAAATAAATAAATAAACTATCTTAAAAAAATAAAAAATAAAAAAATAAGACTGACCCAGGGCCAGGACAACAGAGTCTTCCCGTTCCCAGCTCAGCCTGACTGGTACAGCTGCAGGAGCAGTGGCAATCCCTGGGGGGAGGCAGGCATGTGTAGAGGTCCCCTCCATGTGCCAGGCACACAGGGACAGCTGAAAACTTAGGGCAGAGCAAGAATGTTGTGCCTCCAGTGCTTGCCCTAAGCACATGGCACTGGAAGCCACCAAAAAGGAATCCAAAGTCCTAGGTACCTTGAAGGTCATCACAATAACAACAAAACCCAAAACAAGGTCAACATCTGAGCAGGTTGATCCAAACTTCCCCCCACCACACTGATGACCTGACAGAAGAGACTCACCCATTTCCAGGAGGAAACACTGTTTATGTCCATTTCAATTAATACATGGTATCTGATATTCAATCAAAAATTAGAAGACATACAAAAAAGCAAGGAAAAAAAAATCTGTCCATTGTCAGGGGACAAAACAATCAACAAAACTGGGCTCAAAAATGACCCAGAGGGCACCTGGGTGGCTCAGTTGGTTAAGCGACTGCCTTCGGCTCAGGTCATGATCCTGGAGTCCAGGGATCGAGTCCTGCATCGGACTCCCTGCTCAGCAGGGAGTCTGCTTCTCCCTCTGACCCTCTTCCCTCTTGTGCTCTCTATCTCTCTCTCTCAAATAAATAAATAAAATCTTTAAAAAAAAAATGACCCAGATATTGGAGCTATCAGACAGAAACATTAAAATAACTATGATGAGCAAAATAAGTCAGAGAAAGACAAATACTGTATGATCTCACTTATATGAGGAATCTAAAAAACAAAACAAAGGAAACAAAACAAAATAAAACAAGGTCATAAGTATAGAAAACAAGACTGGTGGTTTCCAGAGGTAGGGGGTGGAGAGTGAATGAGTGAGGGATATCAAAAGATACAAACTTCCAGGGCAGAGCAAGATGGCAGAGGAGTAGGAGACCTGGATTTCGTCTGGTCTCAGGAATTCAGCTGCATAGGGATCAAACCATTCTGAACACCTACGAACTCAACAGGAGATCGAAGAAAAGAATAGCAACAACTCTCTGAACAGA
>NW_027403896.1:0-2634 GCF_003265705.2 Callorhinus ursinus
TTTTTTTTTCACTCTCCTAATAGATGTTTAATGGTAAACCATTGTGGTTTTAATTTACACTTCCTAATAGCTAATGATGTTGAACATGTCTTCATGTCCTTGCCATCCATATTGCTTCTATGGTAAAATATCTGTTAATGTCTTTTGCCCATTATATAATTAGATTTATTTTTTTACTGTTGAATTTTCAGAGTTCTTTTTATAGTTTGCATATGAGACTTTAGTTAGATGTGTTTTGCAAATATTTTATCCTTCATGTCCTCTACATGAAGGTCAGAATTGAAGGTGTAAAGATGAATGGGATAACTAATGAAGAAATATTGAGTAAAAAAACAATTTAGACTCTAATTTTAAAGGTACTTAAGAGTCAGGGAGAGAAAAAGAATACAGTGAAGAATATTATAAAAGAACAAACAAAACTATAAAGAGACTGAAGCTGTCGGTGGAAAAACTTTCAAGATGGAGACAAAGCATGTGTAATGCCCTAGAGAGGTCAAGAAAGCCTAGCCTTGTTAATAGCCCGTGAATTTGGATTTGGTGGGTGGGTCTTTGTTACTGATGTGTGAACCAGCAGTTCCAGGGACAGTATGCAAATAGCAGACCTGCTGAGAAGGATAATCACGGAAATGTGTGACATCACAGGAAATTCAACCTGTATTGTGCAGTGTGGAGGTGTCTCCTACCGCAGGATTGGGCAAAATGGGCAACAGGGAACCATAAGAAAGTGAGAGATTCTATGAACAACATTAAAAATAGAGTTCAGCTTTAAAGGGGAAACAAGGAAAGGTAGACTGGGGTAAAATGGAGAAAATAGATGAGTTTACTAATCAAAGGTTTTAAAGATATTGACCAAGGACCAGTTGTTGTGAGAGGGATAAAAGGAAGAGAGAGAGGAAAGAGAGAGAATTGAATAACTGTGATAAAAATGAGAATTTCCCAATTTCATGACTGTAGAGACAGACAGGGTTAAAAGTTTTTGATACTCTGTAATTTTAAAAGGGGCCAAAAATAACTTCTTGTAATACATTTCATTTCTTCTTATTCTTTGAAAATGGAAGTTATGGTAAAACATGATTGATATATTTTTATATTATTATTTGTATAGAACTTATTTTTTTTAGCTCAGCTCCTAAAACTTCAGCTTTCTGTAAGTTCTATATACAAGAGTTGTACTCTGACTTTTTTGCTCCAAAGCTATTTATATGAATTATATTTAGCAAGTCTTTTCTGCAATCTAAGAGCAAATGATGCAGCCCTTTACTTCTGCTGTCTCATTTAAATTTCAATCCCATGAAAAACAGGAAGGCTTGGGTTACCAGAAAGGTACAAGAACTAAAACAAATCTCTACCTTTTGACTGTTATATTTGCATTATAAAAAATCAAGTTCAGAATTTACTGTGTATTCAAACTAGTACAGACAAGAAGACAAAATTATCCTGTGCATTTCTTCAGGTTTATAAAATATATGCATACCCTAATTCTGACTGGGACAGATAGTTTGTATTCTTCCACATACACCATTGGGGAAATTGTTTTTGGAAATAGTACTTCAGTGTGAACAAGATCATGTAAGGCTGCTGAAAATACAAGGTGTGCTTGCTGATACTCTAAAGGCATTTAAGAAATATCTCTACTTTGTTGTTCAAGGTGTCAGGGATGGCATATGAAAATTGTGAGAAAGGCAGTTTTCCTTTGGTTTTGTCTATAATTCTTGTCTTCCTGCTGCTGCTGTGCCCATTATCACAGCATACCTTCACTGAACATGGTAATACTTATTAAAGAGTACAATAAGTAATAATTTATTTCTCTGAGTCTACCTTTAGGCATTGAACTCTCTGATAGGAAGGTTTCTGCCCTAATAATGTTGGTATCAATAATTTATAAGACAGTCTGAATTATACATTTCTTAGTTTGATGTTAAATGTATACCCATGATCCAAATTTTGGGAAATAATGAGAGACATTTTCCAATTTCTACCAGACTTAGAACAAGATTTCCCATCGTGGGAATCCAAATAAGTCTACGAGTTGTTTCATGCACAGATGATGGCTCTCAAAGTGTCGCAAATATAAGAAACCCTAAGGTGAAAGTCTAGAACATCATGAAGCTCCATGAAATCAAGCAAAGTAGGATAATGAGAATTAATGAAGAAGAAATGGAGTTAGGAATCTCTTCTCCATCAAGATCATCTCAGCAATATTTTTCTCCTTGCAAGAATATTTAAAGAAATGAAACATACAGTATATAACTTTTTGAGAATTTTCTTCATTATGCATAATGTATTTGAGATCAGTCCAGGTTTTTATGTGCACCAATAGTTCAGTACCTTTTATTGCTGAGTAGTATTTCATTGTATGGTATTCCATTATACCAGAGTTGGCTTAACAGTTCACCCTTTGAAGGACATTTGGGTTGTTTCAAGTTTGAGGTTATTGTAAATAAAGCTGCTATGAACAATTGTGTATAGGTTTTAGTGTGAACATAAGTATTTCTCTGGAATAAATGTCATAGAGTATGATTGTTGAGTCATATAGAAAGTGCATATTTAGTTTTAAAAGAAACTGCGAAACTATTGCTCAGAGTGGCTATTCTATTTTACATTCCTACACGCAATGTATGCAAGATCTAATTT
>NW_027403897.1:0-2633 GCF_003265705.2 Callorhinus ursinus
TTTAGTATTATATATCTTAAAACATGATGCAGATATTTATTTGTAACTAAAAAGAGTACAGTATCTTGTTGAGAGGGAAAAGGCTGTGAATGAGTGTAAATATCATGCTGTTTGTTGAAAAACAAAGTTTGAGGCCCTACACAGGCCCCAAGGTTAACGTGTCTTTATTTTGTACAATCACAGTGCTGTGCTTTCTGTGTGTTTCCCTTTGAGACATAAAGGTAGAGAGCTAATATTTATTGACCATTTACTATGTGTGCCTGGTGCGGGACTCAAAGCTTTCCATGAATTATGATTTCATTTAATCCCTCCCCAAACCTGAGATGGTATAACCATCCATATGACAGAATGGAAACAGGGGAGGCTCAGAGACTCACAGCAACTTGCCTGAGGTTGGAGTGAAGAAAAGGGCAGAGCTGAACTCAAACCCACGTGTATCTGAGGACAGAGTCCATGCTTCGCACGTAAGGCTCTGCTGCCTGCTAGAGAGTAGACTGGAGGATGCATGCCAGTTAGGATGGGCTAATGTCACTGTGAGTAACTAGACGCCCCTCGTCTTAGTGGCTCCTACTAGGGAAGTTTCTTATTTTGCTCCTGCCACATGTCCGCATGGTCTTTCTGGGAGCAGGATAAAAGAGCACCCACCATTGGTAACAGCCAGGTGCTAGAGGAGATGGACAGAGGGGGTGCCAGACCCAGTTGTCCTAAGTGTTCTGTTAGAGATGGCACGCCTCACTCCCACTCACACCTCACTGATCAGAGCACGTCAGAGGGCTGTATCAAACTTCCCGGGTCAGGGGACACTCTGACATGCCTTCGTGGAGCCTACTGGGGCCACCACATGGTGCCAGCCCGTCTGGGGGACTGTGCAGGGGCAGAGGAGGAGTCTGGGGTATGGGTAAGAAATGACAGCAGGACTAAGTCAGGATGGGTTTGCTTTATCCTCAACCAGGTAAGATTTGTAAGTCTCAGTCTATTAGGTTTGATTTTCAGACCATGCAGTCTTCTCACACCAAGATTCCAGGATATTCCCAGCCAAAGACATTTTTGCTTACAATTTTATCATGCTCATATCATTCAGTTCCAATATAGCGCATTTTCTTTTGGATTTCTTTACTCCTATTTCATTTTAGAGGTACTTCAAAAATCAATTGTTTTTAAGATATATTTATTTGACAGAGAGAAACACAGCGAGAGCGGGAACACAAGCAGGGGGAGTGGGAGAGGGAAAAGCAGGCTTTCTGCAGAGCGGGGAGCCCGATGTGGGGCTCGATCCCACCACCCTGGGATCATGACCCGAGCCAAAGGCAGACGCTTAAGGACTGAACCACCCAGGTGCCCCGAGGTACTTCTCAATTTCTAAACACATGGGAATTTCTAGTTAGTTTTTATCCATGATTTCTAGCCCATTATATTACCACAACATGCTCTGTGTGATTTCATGCCTCTGAAACATGCTGAAATTTCCCTTTTGGCCAAAATAAATCGGGTGCATTTTTGTAAGTGTATCCTATATGACTAAAGTTAATGTGTCCTCCACTGTGGCATATGGTTATGGACAGACATACGGAGATAGCTGTGGGATTCAGATGATTTGCTATCAAGGTCTACATGTTATGGGTATTCCGTCTGCTTTGAGTCAGTGAGAGAGGGTTGAAACCTCCCACTCTGCTTCTGTAATTGCTTGTTGTTGCAGTTCTGTCCTGCTTTGCTTTCTATGTTGTTCAGCCAGTGGCTCTAGGACAGGAGTTCTGGAAGCAAGGAGAGCGTGCCCAGAAGAGGGGAACAGGCACTTGGGTTGGGAGGGAGCAGAAACAAGAAGGACGGCCACAGTTCCAGAGAGGACCTGTTATTGGGATGGCGCGGTGGTGGGGCACCAGGTAGGAAGAGGCTATGTAAATATGAGGACACGCGGGGTGTCCATTATGATCTACCAGGGGCAAAGGCAGCTGATTGGTTGAGAGAGTATAAAGCCTCTGGGTTGCTAAGGAATGGTTCAACCAGGGGAAGGCTTGGAGATCGGTGGATCCTCCTCCAATCCCTTAACCTGCTACTGTTTTGTGCTGACCTAGTGATTTCCTGACCTAGTGATTTACTCACCTGCTGACCTACTCCCCTTTCTGAACCTCCCCTCGAGTACCTAATCTGACCCTGACACTGTCCTTGACCCCTTCTTCTCCTGACAAACGCCTTCCCCAATCCCACCCTCTATTTCTACCCCGCTCCCATCCCTCCTGTCCTCTCTTCCGATCTCCAACACAGCACAGCCGCCTTCCCCAACCCCACCCTCTACCTCTATCTCCACCTCCTCCCCGTCACCCCAGCGCCCCTTGACCAAGACATGAAGGTTCAGAGGCTGTTGTTCTGGCTGCTCTTGCTCCGGTGTCCCAGTTCCCCAAACCCAAATGTGAGTAAACGTGGCACTTCACGGGTGTCTCCCATTGAAAGAGAGAGGGCACAGGTGTGGGGGGAAGGGAAGAGGGGGAGGGAGAGAGAGAAAACGCCAAGGCAGCTGCGCAGTGAGTCCAGAGCCTGAAGAGGGGCTCATTCTCAGGACCATGGATCTTGACTTGATCCAAACCAAGTCATCGTTACTTAACTGACTGAGCCACCCGGTGACTCAAAGCTGCTGG
>NW_027403898.1:0-2633 GCF_003265705.2 Callorhinus ursinus
GCTCGGTCACAGGCCGGGTGAGCACGGAGTGCGGCCGGAGACCGGGGACACGGGAGTGACTGCTTTTCTCTGGGGGCGCACTGAGGAGCGGGGCCCCGAGTTCTCAGCTCCTCCGGGTGGAGATTGGGAGGCACCCATTTTCACCCTGGTCCTCCAAGGCTGTACCGAGAGCGTGCAGGGAACAAAAGCTCCTGAGAGCAAACCCGAGCAGCTTGCTTAGCCCGGACCGACAAGGGCGGGGCAATTCCGCCTCCGGCAAAGACATTTGGAAACCACGGCAACAGGCCCCTCCCCCAGAAGATCAGCACGAACAGCCAGCAAGCCAAGACCAAGTTTACCCAACAAGGAGAACGGGAGAACTCCAGCGCTAGGGGAATACTGCACATAGAATTCATGGCTTTTTTTTTACCATGATTCATTAGTTCATCAAAGTTAATTTTTGTTAACTGTTTTTTTTTTCTTTTTCCCTTTTTCAACCAACATCTTATCAATCTCTTTTAAAAAAAAAAACATTTTTTATTTTTCATTTTTAGAGTTATATTTTATCCCTTCATAGTAGTTACCCTTTTTTTGGCATATATATATAAGTTGTTCTCTCTTTAAAATTTTGAGATACAGTTTCTTCTAACAGATAAAAATATACCCTAAATCACTAGTGTATGGCTCTGTTCTAGTCTCCTGCCTGATCACATTCTCTCCCTTTTTTCTTTTTTTTTTTTAAATCTTCTTTCTTTTTTCAAACAACTTCTTATCAAGTCCTTTTATAAAATCTTTTATAATTTTCATCTTTACAGTCATCTTCTATTCCTTCATTGTATCAACCCTTATTTTGTACATATATGTCTTTCTTCCTTTAAAATTTTAGGAGGCACTTTTTTCTAACAGACCAAAATACGCCCAAAATCTAGTGTGTGGCACTGATCTATGCACTAGCCTGATCATATTTGATCACATTCTGCTTTTTTTGTATTGTTCTGTTTTTGTTTTTATCTTTTTTTCTTTTTTTTTCTCTTTCTTTTTTCTTTCTTTCCCTTTCTTTTCCCCTGATTTCAGGTCTTTTCTGATTTGTATACAGTATATTTGCTGGGGACGTTGTAAACCTGTTAGCATTTTGTTCTCTCATTCATCTATTCTCCTCTGGACAAAATGACAAGACAAAAAAAATCACCTCAGCAAAAAGAACAAGAGGTAGTACCGTCAGCCAGGGACCTACTCAATACTGACATTAGTACGATGTCGGACCTAGAGTTCAGAATCATGACTTTAAAGATACTAGCTAGGCTTGAAAAAAGCATGGAAGTTATTAGAGAAACCCTTTCTGGAGAAATAAAAGAACTAAAATCTAACCAAGTCGAAATCAAAAAGGCTATTGATGAGGTGCAATCAAAAATGGGGGCACTAACTGCTAGGATAAATGAGGCAGAAGAGAGAATCAGTGATATAGAAGACCAAATGATGGAAAGTAAAGAGGCTGAGAAAAAGAGGGAGAAACAACTACAGGATCACGAGGGCAGAATTCGAGAGATAAGTGATTCGATAAGACAAAACAACATTAGAATAATTGGGATCCCAGAAGAAGAAGAAAGAGAGAGAGGGGCAGAAGGTATATTGGAGCAAATAATAGCAGAGAACTTCCCTAATGTGAGGAAGGAAACAGGCATCAAAATCCAGGAGGCACAGAGAACCCCTCTCAAAATCAATAAAAATAGGTCAACACCCCGACATCTAATAGTAAAACTTACAAGTCTCAGAGACAAAGAGAAAATCCTGAAAGCAGCTCGGGAGAAGAGGTCTGTAACCTACAATGGTAGAAACATTAGATTGGCAACAGACCTATCCACAGAGACCTGGCAGGCCAGAAAGGACTGGCAAGATATCTTCAGAGCACTAAACGAGAAAAATATGCAGCCAAGAATACTATATCCAGCTAGGCTGTCATTGAAAATAGAAGGAGAGATAAAAAGCTTCCAAGACAAACAAAAACTAAAGGAATTTGCAAACACGAAACCAGCCCTCCAAGAAATATTGAAAGGGGTCCTCTAAGCAAAGAGAGAGCCTAAAAGCAGCAAAGATCAGAAAGGAACACAGACAACATACAGTAACAGTCACCTTACAGGCAATACAATGGCACGAAATTCATACCTTTCAATAGTTACCCTGAATGTAAATGGGCTAAATGCCCCAATCAAAAGACACAGGCTATCAGATTGGATTAAAAAACAAGACCCATCAATATGCTGTCTGCAAGAGACTCATTTTAGACCCAAAGACACCCCCAGATTGAAAGTGAGGGGGTGGAAAACCATTTACCATGCTAATGGACACCAAAAGAAAGCTGGGGTGGCAATCCTTATATCAGACAAATTAGATTTTAAAACAAAGACTGTAATAAGAGATGAGGAAGGACACTATATCCTACTTAAAGGGTCTATCCAACAAGAAGATCTAACAATTGTAAATATCTATGCCCCGAACATGGGAGCAGCCAATTATATAAGGCAATTAATAACAAAAGCAAAGAAACACATTGACAACAATACAATAATAGTGGGGGACTTTAACACCCCCCTGACTGAAATGGACGGATCATCTAAGCAAAAGATCAACAAGGAAATAAAGACTTTAAATGACAC